>NC_047657.1:2998467-3008568 GCF_902201215.1 Prunus dulcis | reverse complement strand
TGTGCCATATATAGCACATCACCCCCTCTCCGTTGGTCGATGTGGGATCTCACAATCCACCCCCCTTAAGGGATCCGACGTCCTCGTCGGCACACTCGCACCACACGGCAGAGTGGCTCTGATACCATTCTGTCACCCCCCGGACCGGC
The DNA here is from genome assembly GCF_902201215.1 of Prunus dulcis. Taxonomy (NCBI): domain Eukaryota; kingdom Viridiplantae; phylum Streptophyta; class Magnoliopsida; order Rosales; family Rosaceae; genus Prunus; species Prunus dulcis. The sequence continues at coordinate 3,008,419 of NC_047657.1, read as the reverse complement.
TCCGCCGTAACACGATATTGTCCGCTTTGGGCCTGGCTACATTCTCACCAGCCCGCACGGTTTTGTTCTTGGGAGCTCACGAAGCAACTTCCCAGGGGGGTCACCCATCCTGGGATTGCTCCAGCCTCCCACTCGCTTAACTTCGGAGTTCCCAGTACTCCGAAGCCAGTGAGCTCCCAAAAGGCCTCGTCTAAGTTTCCATACTGCCTCAGCAGATTTCCACACTAGCACGATATTGTCCTCTTTGGGCCTGGCTACATTCTCACCAGCCCGCAAGGATTTGTTCCTGGGAGCTCACAGAGCAACTTCCCAGGGGGTCACCCATCCTGGGATTGCTCTAGCCTCCAACTCGCTTAACTTCGGAGTTCCTACGAACCCGAAGCCAGTGAGCTCCCAGAAGGCCTCCTCTAAGTTCAGAGTGGCGCAGCGGACTGGCCCAACTCTACCAAGCATGATATTCTCCCAAGAGGCCTCATGTTAGATGGATGCGAGGTGTGCCATATATAGCACATCACCCCCTCTCCGTTGGTCGATGTGGGATCTCACAACACATACCCTCAAATCTTATACACATACCTCTTAAATCCAATTCCTACATCAAATTCATACATCAAATTCCTCACATTCTCATATCATATCTTACTGCCGCTGTTATGTCAGGAACCCCTACGATTCTCCATCTTATTGCATACTCACAGAAGCATGCAGTCACTCCTACTGACCCAGCTACTCGGACTCCTGCTTCTATCACCACCACCAAATGTTCTACTTTTCATACGTCCTCTAAGACTAGATATTGCATATGCTGGGAGTATGGTTAGTTAGTTTATGCATTCACCCAGTGTGTCCCATAGGAATGCAGTTGATCGGATCTTAAGATACTTAAAGTCAGCAATGTTTATATGTCGCGTTAAGATGTTTTGCGCTTCGAAAACTTTGGTCGCGCAAGTTTTAAATTTTTTGCGAGACGATAAATTTTTTTCGTCGCTTTATTGCGTTTTGCGCGACGAACATGTATTCGTCGCGCAAACTTTTGTCGCGCAAATAGTAGAACGTAGTAGTGGTAGTGAGTTTGATTTGTTGGGCTGTAGACTTCTGTCAAATAACGAGTTTGGTGGCTGAGTTCTCCACAAAATTACAGAATGAGTGAACTTGGTGGGATCTCTATTTTTCTTTTTAAACATAGGATTTAGGGTTTTTCTTTTTTAATATAAATTTTGGGCTTTAAGGGTGTATTGAATGGGCTATGTGGGGGCTTTACTTAGAAAGGGTCTAAAAATAATTAAAAGTTATGAATTGAAGTGGGATTATATGGCTGAAGTGTTTTTTGGTAAGTGTGGTAGTTAGTGGTAGTCGTTGATCGTTTTGATGGAACTAAACACAGCGTTTTTAGTGTCTCAACTGATTCAATGCTCTTCTTACATCCAGTTTAAGACACAATTACTATAACACTTTCCATTTTTAAATTTTTATTTTTTAATGAGCATTCTTTCTTATGGTTCATTTCATTTTGTGCAACTGTTTCTTTGTTTTTCTTTTGAAATATTTTCCTATGTCATAGAAATTTATTATTTTTAACAGAAAATGAAGCATTTGCTTGACTTATAATGAGATGATTCTTGGCACAATTTATTTTTCTTTTTTTAATCCAAAGTAGACAATCATGGAGGCTAAAAAATGTCTAATATTAAGAACTTGAGTTAGCTCAAATGGTTTAAGTTTAGAATAGGTTCCGGACCTTTGGTGTGCTCAAGTGGTCTTGGATTCAAACCCCTATGATATCCTGTGTAAATTTCGCCCTCCCATTCCTACCTTTGGCAAAAAAAAAAAACTAAAAAAAGTGTGTAATAATGAAAATCTTGGATTTTCTCTTGATTTATGGTCTTATTTGTATGTCGATTAATTGGTATTGTGCAATTTAAAATTTTGAATGTGGTTGGATCGGAGAGAATTGAATTATAGCTCTTTGATATAAGGATGATGATTAGTTTAATAACCTTATGCTGCACCAACCATCCAACTGCACACATCTTTCTTTAGTATAGAGCAAGTCTAGCAGAAGCAAAGTGCAAAAGTGAATAATCCTTTCCAAGATAGATTTAAATATGTAGGGAACCAGTGGTACAAAAAATACAATGCAAAAAAATGCAGTTTCTGAACCAATATGTTTGTGTCTAATAATAATACTACACATTTCAGATTTCTGCTTAACATTTATTCTCAATTACAGAATTACAAATGGCATATAACTTATTCTTGTTTGAAAATGGCGTATAATACAAAACCGAAAAGTTGGAACAATATCGGGGGCTCAGGAAAACGGCTTTGCACTGCTTGGCTGTATCTTCAGGGCTGATAACTGCAAAAAGTGTAGAGCATCAGATAAATGTTGGAAATGTGCATTTAAATGCTCATCAATGATAAGACGGCCCTAAGTAACTTCGACCTGAAATGAGAGCTTACCTGTATGAGCTACGGTTCGTTCAGATTCATAAATTTCGTGGTCATTTCCTCCCTGCAGAAGATGAAAGTCACAAGATTTAGGGCCCAGATAAAGGAAGTATTAAATGTAAAACAGAAAATTTCATGCCAGAAATCTAAATGTAAAACAGAGAACATGAAAAAAGAACTTATGAAATAACGTAAAGGAAGCTGCCGAAATGGTACCATGTGACTAAGAAGAGGGTAGAGAGCCCCGAAATTACGGACTAACCTTGTAAGTTTTGTCACCAAAGAAATGAATTTCTTGAAAGTCCTCTAGGTATCTCAAGCAGTATGTCTTGTCCCAACCTGGAGGGAAAACCTGTTACAAGCATCGAAAACCATCCATTTTCAATTTCAAATGTCATCCCAACAACCTTTACCAGACTATTCAAGGAGAGGACAAGCAAAAGTTAAAATGGATAGATAAAGGACTGGTCCAGTAATCATCAAGCATAAATGAATATCAACTATTACTTACATCAAAGCTTATCTGTCCTCCTATGGAAAATGTCAGGTTAAGGTGAGCAAACTTCTCACGAAGGACGGATACCATTTTTGGGCGTGTGTTCTGAACCTGCAGACCAAATATCATCTTTCAAGTTATATACAAATGAAAAAGAAAATCCATATCATTTAGAATGAACATAAACTCACAATTTTAGTTTTTTGGTTTAAGTATCTAACCTTGTCATATCTTTCAAATTCATCCCTTTCTTCTTGGCTATAGTTTCGCCCCAGTTGGTGATACATTAAGCATCCCACTTCAGAACTCTATAAATGTACCCCTACAGTTACAATTGACAATGTAAGTACAAGTTAACTATAAGTAGCTTAAGAATTAACAAGGCTTCCACTCCATTAACCTCCGGATCAAGTTGGCCCTTGCGAACAGCTTGATGCACTATCTCCCTTCAACCCTTTAAGCGAAATGCGGTTTATCGGTATGTCCAAGTCTGCGATATAATGAAGTGTAAAATTGATAAATTCTGCAGCATTGTATACAAACCATCGCAAATCAATCCCAAGAACAATTTGATTAAGTTTCCAGGTTCTTCGTACATGCTGTGTTTGACACCTTAGGTATCTTTCAAATAAGGAACTTGAGAGTCATAGCATACAACAGAGCATGGTTTTATCTTCAGCTTCTCTTCTCCAAGAAATGTCTTCAAGCTCTACAGAATGCCAAACGCAAAATCATTCAATTTGGAGTAATTACCAAGTAAAGAAACAAATAAAAATATGCAGGAGAAAAGGAAAAGGAATGCAACACTGTCATGGATCCTATCAGAAACAAATAATGGTTACTCCATCAGAGCATACTTTTGGCCATTTGATGCTTAAGAAAATCAACTTCACACAGTGGATTCATAAGGACCCATGACAGTGTATGAGTGTGTTAACTTCACAAAATCAATTTCAAACACATCACTTTAATGAGGACACTGTATGCTAAGCATGTGTCCACAATATCCCTCAGGAACTAACACTCAAGGATATCTAAGAGTTGAAGGAAAACGGAACAAGGCACTAGCCTTTAGCATACGCTTCACTAAGACAATTTAAAGGCCAACAATGCATGCAACCAAACAATTTGAATAGCTGAGCTTAGATTATTTTTTCTTTTGGCAGAAAGCTGAAACCTTCAAACTCCTTGGTTGTCAAGATCCAATATAAACAAATTGATTCTGAGAGGTATATATATGCATACATAATAAGTAAATATCTAAACTTGAGCTCTAACAACAACTGCATGAATTGATGTATCATATGCAAAATTAACTGTCCAATACATTTGGAATTATATTTTCTATAAGCAAAAAGTACACAGCTGTCTTCCCAAGCTGCTCTGTTATCTTAGAAAGGTCAGACCCTTCCACAATGCCCACTGTTACAACCTGCAGTCAACAAGGCTTTTGATCATGCACAAAAACTTACATACTCCCACCCCCCACCAAAATGAAAAAAACAGAGTAGACACTTTGATGGTAATGGGTGATGTACCTTCCTAAGTTCTCGCATGAAATCCAACATTTCTGGCAACAGGCTTTCTGACAGACATTTACACTAGAAATATAATTTTCACCAAATCCACAATACCACAGTTCTCAATTAACAATTTCATCTTTTGATTTCAACAATTGCTAATGGAAAAATATCAGGAACTTGGGCAGTTATTGGGATATATATAAGGAAAATAAAACAGTAGAACCGTGCTGAAGATATTAGGAAATATCTTTGTAAATATTTGTAATATCTTTACTTGCCCAAATTAGTGTAGGTCAAATCCCACTAATATTGGATCACGTCTTCAAAGCCTTAACAGTAGGGTTGATAGAAGGCTATTGCTGTATATATGTATTGTAATATTTGACGTTGGTAATACAACAGAATATTCAACCATTTACTTTCTTTAGATGGTATCAGAGCTTCATCTTGGTACTTGAGGGGCTATCCAACAAATCAAAGATCGTGACGTGGCTGCCAACGAACCTCCACGAAAAAATTCATACGGATCAACACGATCTTAGTCGACTTTAAGAGCCCGAGCTGACCACCAAGGAGCAGAAGAGAAAGATCATGCAAGCAACAAGCGAAGGTCTCTCAAGCTGCCACCTGCTACCCAGTCATGGAAGACGATCCCGACATCATCTTTTAAGGGAAGTAAGTTCCAAGACAACGGAATGCCCATCACCTCCGAAGGTACTATCCACGAAGCTCCTCGCCTATCAGCTCGGCTCCAAGCAGGCGGCCAGGCCTCCCTCACCTCCATTGAAGACAAGTTACTTTTGATGTTACCTTTGCAACTCGTCTCTTTTGTTCAATAAAGAAATGTAGTCACGTAGACATCAATACATGTTCAAGCTATTCTTTCCAATGGAGTGTTCACAAATGCAATCAACATGTCTCTGGACGTAGGCCAAACGGGCCACACTCATCGACACGTCTCCAGACGTAGGCCAAACGGGCCACACACATCGACACTTCTCCGGACGTAGGCCAAACGGGCCCCTCTCATCGACACGTCTCCGGACGTAGGCTAAACGGGCCACACACATCGACACGTCTCTGAACGTAGGCCAAACGGGCCACTTTCATCGACACGTCTCCGGACGTAGGCCAAACCGGCCACACTCATCGACACGTCTTCGGACGTGGCCAAACGGGCCACACACATCGACACGTCTCTGGACGTAGGTCAAACGGGCCACTATCATTGACACGTCTCCGGACCTACGCCAAACGTGCCACACACATCGACACGTCTCTAGACGTAGGCTAAATGGGCCACTCTCATTGACATGTCTCTGGACGTAGGCCAAACGGGCCACACACATCGACACGTCTCCGGACGTAGGCCAAACGGGCCCCTCTCATCGACACGTCTCTAGACGCAGGCTAAATGGGCCACACACATCAACACGTCTTTGGATGTAGGCCAAACGGGCCACTCTCATCGACAAGTCTCCTGACGTAGGCCAAACGGGCCACACTCTCATCGACACATCTCCGGACGTAGGCCAAACGGGCCACACACATTGACACGTCTCTGGACGTAGGCCAAACGGGTCACTCTCATCAACACGTCTCCGAACGTAGGTCAAACGGGCCACTCTCATCGACACGTCATAAGACGTAGGCCGGACATGCCACAACCCAGAAACGCTAAAGCAGTTCACAAGACACTATCACTATGTGAATTGAAGTTAGAAAAAGCAACTGAAATTTCCATAGCAAGGTGGTCAACAAAAATATGGTCAAACAGGACCAAATATTTTAAACAAGAAAGTGGACTACAAAAGCTGGAAAGAAATAAAGAAGTCTTCATCTACTCTGAGACGCCGATAGGAAACCCATGATATACAGCATCTTCAGCATCCGCCTGATCAGCCACGCCCTCAGCAGCTCCACCTGCCTGCTCCGCGACATCTACTACCATCTCATCAGCTACGTCCTCCTCTACTCCATCCTTTTCAGCTACCGCCTCCTCGGTCCTTTCCATATTCACAACATTAACTTGCTCACTTTGCACAAGGAACAAGTTCGAGCAGAGCGCCTCAATGTCACCATCTTAAATTGCATAGAACGAAGCCATCCCATTTGTGCAGTGCAAGTAGCCCAACTTGTACGCATCTATGGTGGCTTCAAACTTGAATTTCTCTGCAGACTTGTAGTGAGAGCGAACTCTAGCCAGAAGCTTGTCATAGATGAGGGAGATATCAGCCTTCTTGCGCTCGAGACGAAAGAAGGCATCTTTTCGACTAGCCAAGTCAGCAGCAGAATAGTTAACCTCAGAATCCTTTTCGGCAAAGGAGCTTTTTAGCTTCAATATCATCGCCCTCAAATCAGACGTCTTCTTCTCATAACAGGCATACTCGGCAAAAAGCTTGCTGGCCAGTTCAACCTTCTTCTTCTTTAGCTAGCTGAGCTGAGATGAAGAGGGGGCAACAACAGATGAATTCTGGATATTCTCAACAGCAAAAACCAATCATTTTTGAAGCAGATGAAATGTCGCTTCCCTTTGTTTTTCCAAGGAAATACCCAAGAAGGTGCCAAGATCACCGGCCTGACGGATGTGATAGACTAACTCAGCACATGAGGACGGGTTTGATAGAAAGTTCTTCTTGAGCAGGTCAAACACGCATGCATCCCCTACAGGGCTGGACTTGTTCACTTTGGGATCAACCGCCGACATTGAAGATCCCTTTGCCCGTGCAGATGACTCTCTTGTCTTCTTAGCCTCCGCCAACCTCACCTCCAAAGGAGTCAATTATGCTGAATCAACTTCACAATTGACTGCTCGTGACTCAACAACTGGATCATGAGCAGACTTCCCGCTTCGATCTTCATCTTTTGACTGATGTAAATGACTTGAACTTCAAAGAGGAATATTTGCATATCTTGGACGCTCAGTAGAACGAGATCAAGCACGAGCTGTTCCAAGAAGCAGATCATGGTTTTCAAGCTTGTCAGCATGAGGCTCGAATAGAACACCATGAACACCGCGCATACCACCAACCATCCTGCTATCTACACCAACGAGATGTTTAACCCTGGCAGATGACAATGGAACCGCTCTTACTTGAGTCGTCTCAGCAGAAGGGATCTTTGGCTTCTTCCTTAACGGGGACACATCTTTTGCCAGCGAAGTCGCAGCTTCATTTTTTGAAGACTTGACATCAGTATTCCCTTTTGAAGGAAAGTCCGGTAGAACACTCTTCCTGCCCAGCCAGCAGGTCATCCAAGTCTGAACCATTATGCTTCCATCTCTCAACATCCTGGGCAGGCGGCAGACCACCAACTTCCTCCCGATACCCACTCAACTGACTTGGCCTGCAATGTGCGAGGCCCAGCATGCTCTAGCCCAGACCTGCGATGATAGGCAGCAGCTGGTCCATCTGCGCGCACCTGTTCCACCACAGCTGCTGCCCACTGCCAACCGTCGCATGTCACGACAACAACTAGCCTGACTTCCCCCAGCTGGCCTTCACCACAAAAAAGAAGAAAAGACAAAGAAAAAGAAATATACATGCTCGACTTACCTTAGGATGCACGGCGACTCCTTTCTTCGACAAGCAGTATAAATTCTCCAAGATCTCTTTCAAGCTAGAAAGTAGAGAAGTAAGTTTGCGATTTGAAGAAGAGTGAAGAGAAGCCATGCATTTACATAGGTTGGGCATCCTAGGTCAAGAAGGAATCACAAGCACTTTCCTACTGGGAACCCAACTCCAAGAACAGTCAAAAGCTAACTCCATTTGGGAACCCAATCTACAAAAGGAGCCCAAGTCACAGAAGGAAGCCCAATTACAGTTGGACAGCCCAATAGTTGATTCATATCTCCTACATGCCACCACGCGCCATGCAGAAGCTGGGGGGGGCATTTGTGGGAACCAAATTAAACCTGAACCCTTGGTCAAATAATTAGGCCAATCAATTTGGGAATTATTTGACCTAATTAGGAGTTACCTAACCTAATTGGGAGTTACCTAACCTAATTGGGAGTTACCTAAGCTAATTGGGAATTACCTAATCAAATTGGAAGTTACTTGATCCTCGCCTTAATTAGGGATTCGGTTAAATCCATAATCCCTAAATACACCAACCTCACCAACCACACCAATCTCACCAACTACACTAACCCCACCAACCTCTCTAAGACTACTATAAATACTTGGTTATGCACAAAGATGAGGTACGTTAGAACTACTGCTAAAATCTCTGTAGAGATCTTCCCTCACAGAGCTTAGTTACCTCCTCTCTCTCTCTCTCTCTCTCTCTCTCTCTCTCTCTCTCTCTGTTTTACATAAGGCTCTGGCCGCCTGGTTTATATTATAAACATATCTCTGTACCCTATTAGCTATTGTTTTCTATACGATTCAATTGAACTAATTTAGGCATCGGAGGGCTTTTGGCCCACACCCCCCGGGTGTGGTCCTCTTATTTGTTCTATTTTGCAGGGAGAAAGAGGCGGCTAAGAAGAAAGGAGAATCTTTCCAATCGAATATTCTCGTGGGAAATTTGCTCCCACAATTGGCGAAGCTATCCTTCACCGACGTTGGCAGAGCAATCCTCCATCTTGCACTCCTTTCCCTAACACGGTCAGGAATCGACCGCCATCTAAAAACTCCATCTCCGAAGTCCTCCTCAATGCGTGTTTCAACGGAAAGCTTCTGGTGAGTCTACCTTGTCTCGCTTACCTTCATTTTCTTTTGAGTGCTGATTTTCAGTTGTAGATTCCATTTGGTTGCTGAGAAAATAGTCAAGGAAACTCGGAAATAGATACCTAGGAATTTTAATCGAAACTGAATTTCAGTGCTTGATTTTTCCTTTTTGATATCTTAAATGCTTGAACATTCAACAGTACAAGTTTTTTGAATACAATGACTTTTCTTTTTCAAGTGGTTATTGTGGGTTTTATCTCAAATTTGAGTATGGTTTTGTGCCTGATATGAATGCCCTGTTTTGCATTTGATGTGGGTTTTGTGTCAATTCATTTTTTATGTTTTAATGCTTTGAGTCTGATTAATTATTTTCCAAGTCTTGAATGATTGCTTGATACTTCTGGATTAAATCTGAATTTGTTTACTATCTGTTGGAAGAAAGAATATAACAATTCATTTATATAATTGAAGTAAAAAGTTAGAAGTTGGAAGTTGGTCATGTGGGTGTGTATTCGTTTCAAGGTTCCTTTGTCTTTGTCTGTGAGCATTTGTTTTTGTTATTATTATTGATTTTTTTTGCCAATGTAGCTTATTGAGTTCTCTTTATAGTTTAGATATAAGCTAGCTACATAGTTGTCTCTATATTTTTATATATAAGCTAGCTGCAGGGTCATCGTCCCATAGATTAACTCGTCAGTTTAGCAATTATTTTTCTATCCCTTAGTATCGGTGTCTAAGTGTAGTACCACTGAATTGGACAATAGAATTTAACTGATGGAGTATCATCCTTCAATGTTGGTTTGATTGTT
>NC_047657.1:2950918-2998367 GCF_902201215.1 Prunus dulcis | reverse complement strand
AAGAAATATGAACAAAATATTTAAAATGCAAGAAATATTAACAACATATTGATATTGCAAGAAATATGAACAACATATTGATATTGCAAGAAATATGAACAAAATATTTAAAATGCAAGAAATATTAACAAAATATTGAAAATGCAAGCAATATTAACAAAATATATATATTAGGAGATTAAACTTAATAAAACAAAAATTATAAAATACTTACCTCGTTAGTACGATTTTCCCCGCTTCTATAGTTGTCCATCGCTTTTGCTAGGGCAGCTCTCCATTTTCCCAACTCTTTATTGAGAATTTTCCACCTACTGGATAATGCCATCTCCGTACGAGTAGACTCCGGAATTTTTTCACAAAATTCGGCATGAATTTTTTTCCACATATGAAAAAATTTCATCTCATTGCCGGACATGGGACAATGACAAATTTGGAGCCAAGCCTCACACAAGGAAACATCTTCCATGGTGCTCCAAGCCCCTCCGGGTTCGATAGAAGAAGCCATAAAAATATGAAATCAAAATACTAGATGAAAAAGAGGAAAATGTTGAGTAAAGAGTGAATAATAGTAGAAGTATAATGAAATGTATGAGGATTGGTGTTGAAAGTGAAGGGTATTGATAGGTATTTATAGAAAAAAAAATTCTGACTTTTTTATAATTTTTAAAAAAAATTTCCTTTTTTTTTTTCATATTTTTATTGCCCACAAAAGGCTCAGCCGTAGGATTGGATTCGGATATGCTGATCGGAGGGCTGGGGGCGCGACACGTGGTAACTTCCTGTTGGAGCTGGCGTCGCGCTGACGTCAGCGCGCGCCAACGGTAAAAAAAAATTTGAACGCACTCGCTGACGTCAGCGCCTACGGGCCGAAGCTCGGGCTCATCTTGCCTTCGGGCTGGCCCAAGTTGGTGGGTCCCACAAGCCCCCCGGGCTTGGGCTAGGCGCTGGAACGAATTTTTTTTTCCCCCCTCGCCTCGGGCTCAGCTGGCCTGTTGGACTCGCTCTTAGAAATTAAAATTTAGGCCCAATTATAAGGGGGCCATGTTGTTGGGCAAATATTTATAATCCCTGTTTTTGGAAGTTTCTTGTTTGTATTGTTGTTGCTTTCAGGAGATGCAGAAAATGTCACATCCCGGGATCAACTCTACCGTAGCACGATATTGTCCGCTTTGGGCCCCCCTCTCTGCCCTCATGGTTTTGTTTCTGGGAACTCACGAGCAACTTCATAGTGGGTCACCCATCCTGTGATTGCTCTAGCCCCCAACTCGCTTAACTTCGGAGTTCCTACGACTCCGAAGCCAGTGAGCTCCCAAAAGGCCTCGTGCTAGATGGATGCGGGTGTGCACTTATTAGGCACATCACCCCCTCTTCGTTGGTTGATGTGGGATCTTACAGAAAAATATCTTTATAAGATCTGTGAGTATTTTCAAACTTTCTGCAATCTGCATATCCAAATAGATCCATTCCATTTTTGTGTGCCTTTTCCTTTTATTATTTGCCTCAAGTTGTTTTTTTTTTCCTTCCTTTGTGACTGTTTGATTAGGATAATTGGCATTGATAGTTTATGAACAAAATTGGTCGTACTGGCATCCCATTTACTTCATTCTTTTTATGCATTTATATATATTGACTTATCTTTATTTTGCTTCTTTTTGTAGAAGAAGATGAATGAAGAGTATGAGAAGGCCACGCAACAAGTGGCAGAGAGTTCAGGAACTCCACTAGATCAAGTCACACTCCCTATCCCACAACAATTAGAGATCATGATTGTAGAACTTGGGGTTGCAAAGGGTAAGAGGATTCTAGGCTTGGGTTCTAGTCTTCGAATGGAGAGTTCGCATAGTGGTGGAGTTGCCTCGTCTTTTGATACAGAGCAAAAGGTTGGGGAACTTGAAGGCACAGTTGGTGAGTTGAAAGGCACAGTAAGTGAGCTTTAAGGCATAGTGGGTAAACTTTTGGATGTCATTGAGTGGATGCAAACCCATGATGGTCCTCTACCCTCGCATTTAGGTGTTCGGTCCCAGCATGTTGGTGATTCTCCTTGTAATGATGATCAAGGTAATAATGGTGGTTCACATAATGTTTATCAGGATCTTGATGATATTGGAAATAGTCAAATTAAGTTGTGTGTACATCTACATACTTGATGGTTTTTGTATCTAGCCTAACTTGGGGGTTCTAGGGGCTTTTGTATCTAGCCACTTGATGGTTTTTGTACCTAGCATACATTGACATGTGCTTAAACAGCTAGTATCTTTTGAATAGTAATTATGCTATTTCTATTAATTTAATATATTTACTGTTTTTCAAAAACTTTATGGAGTAAATAATATTCTGTTACAAAGCTTAAAATATAAATAATTATTTTTAAAAAAAAAAATAATACACTTTTTTGCGACGAATTAGTTTTCATCACTCAATTGACAATACCAATATCTACAATTTTGGCGACTAATCTATTTCGTCGGCCATTCTGAAAATAACCAAACCAACTAACATATGCGACAAATAAAGTACATCTTTAACGACCAAAATATTCATCGCTGAAATGTTTAGGCGACCAAACATTTATTTCGTCACCAAATAATTCCATGTTCGCAAGAATTTTTGGTATTTTGGCTGCAACTCCCTCTCTATAGGCTACCAACCGGGAGCTGTTTAGCGACGATAAGTTTGGTCGCTAAAACATTTCAGCGACGAAATTTTTTATCGTCGCACAGTACTTTTAGCCACGAGCTTTGAACGACGACCTTGGTGACTAAAAATATTCGTCGCTATTTATCTTTGGCGACGAAATTTGGTGTTATAGCGACCATCTTGTTTCGTCGCTAAAAGGGATTTTCCTTGTAGTGAGTCTAAACTAGAAGAGAGGGGGGTTTTTCATACACACACAATTATGATGTCATGGGGATTCGAACATGAAACCTCTGCTCTACTTGTCAAGACCCTTTTTCACTCGACTAGACTCCATTGGCCAATCGGTTCAAATTTTAAGACTTATGGTTTTATTATCATTATGAACTTGTTCATTGTAATGTTGTATATTTAAACATTATGTTCGTGCATTTGGGAGGTAACTTCTCAGCCACTGGAGGCCTGCCCTTCACTGTTTTTGGTTCATTGTGGCCTTGCGCTTTTCTTTCAAAACTTGGGCAGTGACACATAAAAAAGAAAGGAACAGAACAAATGAAAGGATACAACATCCATCTCAGAATATGAAAATACCAACAAATGCTTCCACAGACAACAAAGTTTCTACGTTTGAATTCAGAGGTAACTTTTTGTTCAAACCAAACCAAAAAAGACGAGATAGCTTGATGTCATTTTATCTTTCTTCTTGATTGAAGCTTCTATATATGTGATTGATACAACAAAAATAATTTGCTCATGTGGATGTTCTTCATCTTGGAGACGTTAGTTTATCCCATATGCTTGGTTTACCAATGAAAGAAAAAGAGAACAGAAATTACTCTGATTATTTTTTTATTAATCGTTTACTTATCACTGATTCGCTACATGTAATAATTAATACTTCACAAAACACATTACAAGTAAATATGAAGAAAACTATAACATATTTTAAAATTTTTAAAAGCATGCCAACGGCACACACAGACACAACTATGATGCCGTGGGGATTCGCACCTGAGACCTCTTATATGCAACTCAAGACCCTTTTTCACTAGACTAGATCCCATTGGCAAGCAAGTTAGAAATAACCATATATGGATATTGAATTTGAAGTTTGATGGACCTTTGGGATGTTGAGTTTTAGGATGGTTTTATATGCTAGAAAATGAATAAAATAAAATAAAATACATATGTAGCAAGTTGTGAATTTTTTAAGTTGTAATGACTAACAACATTGAAAAAATGCAAAAGGAAAGAGAATTGAATGTACTCCGTCTCGTTTCTTCTCCAGATCTGCAATTCTCCTTGGTTGTAGGGGATCTCCCCTGGAACCACCCCCTTCGGTTAATAATCCGGGCCTCTCTCCCCCCCGTTATGTTGTGGAGAGGTTTTCCCTCCCAACTTTTGTTGGGTTTTGTTTGCTCCTTGCTATTGCAAGGGTTTGTTTCTTCCCTTTTCTTGAGGGTTTGTTTCCCAATCTTTTGGGGCTAGTTATTGGTTGATCTTGCTAGATATGCTACTTGTGCGGTAGATCTAGTGTTAGATCTCTCTGTACTGGAGGTGGAGCTGCTGAATTTGATGGATCTACTTTTATTATGCTTGGGGATCAAGGGGGATTAGGAGATGCTGTGATATTATTTGGAATGTCCTGGTGGAAGTTGAGCGGTTATGCCCTCCACTCTTGGGGTGTTTCCTGTCCCATAAAGTTTGAGAGTTTGTTCTCTATCTTGATCTTTTTTAAGCACTGGTTGCTGCAAAATTAGGGTCCTCATTTGTAACTCCTTGTTAGCTCGGTTTCAAGTTGTATATTTATTTTCTAACTATTTTGTAATACTTGTGCTTAGTTGGTGTTGTTACCGTCTGTATTGCAAGAACCTCCTTTCAGGGCTGTGTTCTTATTGTTGTATCCTGGGTTTGTGTCATGTATTTTCAATTGAATTGCTACTATTTCACAAAAAACCAAAAACAAAAACAAAAACAAAAACCAAAAAAAAAAAAAAAGGAAAGAGAATTGAACATAGGCCCAAACCATCTTAAATTGATTTTATTTGATTCGGTTTTCTTCGTGATTTTGGACAAAACCAATTGTACTTAGTTCGGCCTCAGTTTCAGACCCCAAAACAGAAACCGTACAATTTTCTAAAAGCGGACACATGGTTAGTCCACTACAGCACTACTTCCCAAAGATCGTAGAACAATTTGTAACTTAGAGAAAAAGATTTGAAAACCAAATAGTCTGGTTAAGTAGTAAACTGTCTCAATTGAGCTAAAGCATCCAATGAAAAAAAAAAACTTCTCCGAAAATATGCTGAACTTGTTGAACTGTTATTGCACTATTACTATTTTAGTCATCATGCGTTATATATTACAGTATGGTAAACATATCATCTATGTCATTGTGATTGAATATATAATACAATGCTAACTAGAATATGGTATTCTTTTACCACAAAAATAAATAAATAAATAAATTTACTCAAATGGTCCTCAAACTTATAATCAATTTAAATTTTGATCCCTCAATTAAATTATTCATTTAAATAGTCCATCAACTCTATATTATTCCGCAAATTGGTCACACCGTCTAATTTTCTGTTAGATTTAACTAAAATTTAGGGTAAATATAACTTTTCATAATTAACAAATAAAAAGAGGATTAAAATAAAGGGATCTTCACTAATATACCCAAAATAGGAGCTGAAATTATAAAAAAAACCCCACATGGAAAACACTTCATAAACACACCCAAAATCCATTTATTAAATAACAAATTAGTGTTGAAGTTCCAATAAATTACAGCACTGCCACTATCAAGCCCAACAGAAAAAAAAACTCAAAAAACACCCAAAACAAACCCAGCCCAAATTTATAAACAAGCCCAAACATTGTACCATCTCGTATTCCATAACTTTCGGCCCAAAAAAACATTATAGAATTACACTGTTAATACTATGCCGTAGAACTGTCATAGAATTACACTGTTAATACTATGCCGTAGAACTGTCTTGCTATTAAACTGTTATGACATTATTATTTGCTGAATTATTATTTAAACAACATTATTGTTCAGGGGCGCTTTTTACCTACACAATAGGACAGTATTGTACAAACATAACATTAAAAAAAAAATAAAAAATAACGAAAACCAAGGGTCTGTCCCCACAACCCTTCATTCTCCATCAAACCTCCGCAAATCATATCATAAAAGTACATTGTTAATACCATGTCATGAAAGTACATTGTTAATATCATGTCATAAAAGTGCATTGTTAATACCATGCTATATTGTTAATACAATTTCATAGAAAAACATTCTTAATACAATTTCATAGAAAAACATTGTAAATACTATTTCATACAAAAAATCCAAAAAACCCTAACAAGAGATTCGATATCCTTTGCTGCCACCTCCAATTGTCCATAGTTTCACCAGATACAATTGCAAAGGCACAAGGAAATACCTTTATAAGAAGAAAAAAAAAAGTACACTGTTAATACTATGTCACAGAAGTACATTGTTAATACTATGTCATAGAACTATTTTCCTAGGAAAAATCACATTTTTGCATATCATAAAATCACATTGTCCATAGTTTTACCAGAAGCAATCGCAAAGGCCCTCTACAAGAAGAAAAAAAAAAGTACACTGTTAATACTGTGTCATAGAACTACCTTCCTAGTGAAAATCACATTATGCATATCATAAACTTTAAGTGCACAACTATATGAGCAAAAAATAGCGCATGCTTTGTTACTGAAAAATCTGTTAATACTATGTCATGGAAGTACACTGTTAATACTATGTCATAGAAATCAACTCAATTGCAGGGTATGAACAGTTTAACAACTATTCATACCACTTACTGGAAGCTAACAACTATATTTCATTTGCATAATAGTTACGATAAAAATGTACAACTACAAAAACCCCATGTTCATAAACCAACAACCTTGAAAAACATAACGGAAAACACAACCTTTTTGAACAAACCTAGGAACCCAGAGCAAAAGCCCCATGTTCGTAAAGTAGCAACCTTGAAATACAACTGAAATTGAAAGAACAAGTGCTGTAGGTGAACTGGTTTGGCAACAAGTTGCTGCCAAAATTGCCATGACAGAAACAAACAGTATGAGTTGCAGCAGCCAATGCCTTGATTTTTTTTTCATTTTTTGCCACTGGTAAAAAATATTAAATGTCTTCTTCCTTGCTAACTAATGGCAACAAACTTTATACTGACCAAACCCCTTTGCAGTTTCCATGGATATGGTTACTAATTAAGATTAGTAAATTTGATGTGACACAAAAGCAAATGGATATTGCTGGCTAGAAAACCGAGCACAGTGAGAGACAAACAAAATTTGAAAAGAGAATTTTGCATTCCATTATCAGAACAGAAACCATTCAATCAATACTCCAATTTTGCATTCCATTATTTGAAGAAAAAAAAAAGGAAAAAAAAAAGAAGATTGGAGACTGAGAAAGAGAAAACAATTGTTATCAACTGCAAAGAATCTTGAGCATAAAATAAAAATGCTCAGAAAGTGGTCCAATTTTCTGTACAAGCTATCGCTCTCTCTGTCTCCCTATGATATTCTTAAGCCTAAAAGAATTTAAGAAAAAAGTTTACTTTGCACCTCAATTGCACAAGCCAACAGCTACTGTTAAATTTGCTTCCTCTCATATTGTCTCGCTTGAAGTTCTCATATTAACATTATTTCAAAAAACAGATGCTACTAGCATTCCAACAACCCCGAATACCAAGCATACCGTCAAAGTCAAATGATAACTTATCTCTAAAAATTCCCAAAAGTCCCTACAATACCTATACCAACATATTCATACTAACAAGGGGAGTAAATTTTGGTCTTGGACCTCGGCCAAAAAGTGGCCGGAGCAATTCGGAACACTGCCAAAGCCGTCGGTCAAACTAGGGTGTATTGATTAATTTCCAAAACTCCAAAATCTATCCTAACCACATACATAAACAGCTAGAGTACGAAAAGTAGATGAAGTTTCATACCTCGATCGACGGAAACAACAGCCGGAGTCGCCGAAAACGACGTCGGAAAACTCGAAATCCACAGACCTTTCTGAGCTTTTAGCGGCGTCGTGAGCGGCTGATGTGGCTGGGCTTTAGCCCAGACTTGATCGTCGGCCCTGGCCGATCCTTTTCCGACCGCTCTCACTGCTGGCCGTGGCCGGAGCACCAAGATCGCTGGCCTGGTTTCCGCCAATTGAGAGAGACGAGAGAGAGAGCGTCCAAAATTTTTCAAAAAAACTAATTTAATACTGAATGGGTAATAAAGGTATTTCATTTAAGTAATTAAACTAAAAAATGTAACAGCTGTCATTTTTGGGTATTTTTTGGGTGTGTTTATATACATTGAATAGTATAGGGTATATTTATAGTTTCATGTCTAGGAATGGGTATTTAACTAATTTTGTATAAAATAAATACAAAATTAGAACAAATTGAAGAAGAAAAAATTCATGACACCCAACACCCAACACCCAAATATGGCTTTTCATACCCAGGAGTTGATGTCCCAGATATCAAACGAGAGTTTTCCCGGAGTTAATCAACTCTAGCATCACCAATGTAATAAGTCAACCTTTCGGTTGCCTTGTCTCCATTGAAGTTTATGTCTGACCTCAAAAGTGAAAGAGTTGAAATCGGCTGCTGATATTACCTTGAGGGTTGCAGCTGAAGGTTATAGTACTTGCTCAAGACACTCCGTCAGAATACTCACAAAACTGAGTTTTGGACATTAAGCCCTGAGCGGTAGAATGGGAGAAAAATGGTTAGGAGACAGTTCATGGTTCAAATTTGAAAAAGGTACTTCTCTTCAAAGTTACCAGCAAAAAGTACATAAGGAATAAAAAATCCAGATTTAAGTATTAATATACTACAAAAACTCAAAAAAATTCTGTAGAAGAATAAGCTTTTTCCCAAATAAAAAATAACAGATCATATTATGGGGGAGCTAAAATCAAAAGAAGTTTAGCCTTCTGGGTTCTTTCTGATTATATGTGAAAGTTTGGATTAATAAATAATAGGTTTTCATGAATTTACCTCCTAAGCATAGTCCATATACATAAGCTAGGCCACATCTCCTACAAGAGCAGATAAACCGATACGTTGATCATAACTCTGACTGCCTCATTGCCTGGAGGTAATAAATTAACAGGAAAATTTAGGATAAGAAAGAAGGAAACTAATTGATCCAACTAATATCATGTATCCCAAGGCAGATTAATCCAACTTCCCTATGACAGCATGGTGACTTCCATGTTCGCAACTATTGCCAAGTCGTTTGCGAATTCTGCTAAACAAATCGATCAAGCGTAACTGCATATGCATCCACTGTCACGTTTCTGTTTTTCCACCCTCTGTAATATTTCAAGAACTATTAAAAATAACTTCTTTATCTAGACAGATTTCAAGTCAGAACAAATGGATGCAGAGCTGAACTGAAATAAAAGCAATCAAATGGAAATATTTTGGAGGAAACAGTCATATAATTAAGATGTGAAACAATTGCAGTTCCAAATTCTGGGATAGATATACATCAGCATAGTTTGTCCACCAACTACTTCTAAGTAGCAAAAATCAGAAGCACAGGTTAATTTTTATACCTCTATAATAAGCAGAACTACTGTTTATTATTTTCCGCTGCCGCCACTACTTTCTTCAAGATAGCTTCAATTGGTTGATGGGAGTTCTCCACGGCCTTTGAAATAGGTTGCCATTTTTCTCCATGCTTTGGCCCTGCAGCAATGCATCTGTTCAATACATCCTTTTGGTTCTCCTCAGTACCATGCTGAAGTTCAAATTTGTAGTATAAAGCCCAAAAATCCCCAATATCGGGGGCAAGCATTACTGCCATGTTGAGCCAATTCCTAGCTTTGTCCAACTTCCTGTCATGCCATAATAACTTGGCCACAGCAGCAACAACATGGGGATCATGATGACATTTCTCAAGGGCATCTTTACTCTTTGCCTTCCGTTGGGGACGAGCTACCATCTCGAGAGCTGCTGCCCACAAGATACCACTATTGGGACACTCCTGCAAAGCCTTTGCCATCAAAATATCAGATTCCTTCTTCTTGCCATGCCTCAATTCAGCTCGAACAGAAGCAAGCCACAGTTCAGGGTTCTGAGGGTTCTTCTTCCTGGCAATTGTGAGAACTGCACGAGCTTTACTCAGCCCAATCATTTTCTCCTGTAGACTAGCGAGAGAAAGCCAGAGTTGTAGAGAATTGGGGCAGTGCTTCAGACCTGAGTGATAGACCTTTTTGGCTTTTTCCAAATGATCAAGCCGTTCCTCTAGCTGTCCAAGCATTAACCACAATTTAAAGAATGAAGGGAAGCACTTCAAGCCTTCAACAAGAAACTTCCTCTCCTCATCAATGTTCCCTAATTCCCTCTCAACAATTGCAGATTTCATCCATACTCTTTCGTTACCTCCCCTTTCTCGGGCTTTGGCAAGAAGCATCTTAGCTCTCTCGGATTCGTGATTCTCAAACTCAAGTTTAAACGCAGCAAGCCAAATTTCTTGAGAGTTGGGAATGGCAGCATAAGCTTCTTGGAGGATTGCACGGGCAGCAGGCACATCCCCTGAAAGCCACTTCTCCTTAGCACCAAAAAGCCACAAGTTTTCAGCCTGTGGGCAATATGTCACCGCTTTACGAAGCAAAGCAACAAGAGATTCCCTAGTACCATGGCTCTTTTCAAGCTGAGACGCTTTCCTCCATATGCTCTTCTTGGTTAAAAAGACAGTAAGTGCATGCGCATAAATTGCTCGGGCTGTTTCAATGGAACCTTTTTTCATGAAGTCCTCTGCATCAGAAACCCATGTCCTTTTCCTATCTTCCTCCTCCACACCAATCCCAATTGCACTCCGAATGATAGCTTGGCAAGTCATTATAGACCCTGCACGTTCAGCAGCTTCAGCCTCTTTCATCCATGCTTCTCTATCAATAATAACCGCTGTTTTTTGCAAAGCCCTTATACCTCTTTCAATAATCTTCCCAACCATGGACACATTCCCATTAGCTTCTTCCAACTTTGCTGCCGTGATCCAAATTGCAGGCTCCTCCGATAGATTCTCCCTTGCCTTATTGAGGACCTTCTTGGCGTTCTCATAAGTTTCCAATCTTGTGAGTGCAAGCCAGAATTCAATGTGCAATGGACAACACTCCACAGCCCTTTTGAGCAAACTTCTAGCATCCTCCTCATTTGCTAGATCCACGACCGCCTTCCACAGCCTAACAGAATCAGGAATGTGTTCCAACCCTTTCCTCAAGACCCTGCTCTTGTTCAAATCATCACGCTCCAATTTCGCAGCCTCCATCCACAAGTTGACTGAATTGGGAATAAATTTAACTCCCTTAGTAATAACAGCCTTAGCATCTTTGGGGCTAGCAAGCCTACAAGCCTCCAACCACACATCCTCACTCTTAGGACACTCATCACACCCTTGCTGAATCAATTTCCTGGCTGCCTTCATCTTTCCTGCCACTTCCTCAAACCTTGCTGCCGAAATCCATACACGTGGGTTCTTAGGATTTGACTTCATTAAACTCGTCATCAACAATCTAGCCTTGTTTTTATCATGAACGTCTGTATTACTTGTGATGCTCATACTTTTAAGATCAGTAAGATACCCTTTTGGGTCAACAACTGTCAACCCTGAGACAGAATCCGAAATCCTATCCAATTTCAAAGACAACACTATATCTCTGCCCTGCCTCACGGCAGTCAAATCTGTACTAGTGGGATCTATTGCAGTAACAAGCTCTTTCTCCTGCGTTGCCTTCTCCAAAAGGGTATCCGGCACCGGCACAAAGCTCTCAAACCTCCTCTTCTTGTTTCTCATTGAATAATCCTCAATTTCAGGTATACTCTCCCATTCTTGGGCAGACAATGTGTGCAAATTCCTCTTCAAACTTGCAAACTGCTCTGTAATCTTGGGATTGGAAGCTCTGTACTTTTCAATCTCTTCTCTCAACAGAGCCTCTCTCCTGTCCTTTCTCCTGGAGTCCATTCTCTCATCAACTGCTTTCCACATTGCATCAGCCTTCTCATCATCTTCATCCAGTTTGGCATCTGGTGCCAACAACCCAACATCGTTGCCTTCAAAATCATCAAATTGCTGATTCTCATCGTACCCTTTTTCCTCCCCTGCTTCCTCAAGCTGCCCAATTGCCCTATCGGGCAGCTCGAGGGCAAATCGGGCAGGCCCAATGTCGGACCTTGTGGTGAACCCAGAAGCACCACGGCCAAGCCCAGCGACATAACCCTCAGGAGGCTTGGAATTGAGGAAATCAAGGCGGGGTTTGGGATTTTTGTGGGGTAGAGTGCCACCGAAGAAGGGGACGTGGAGGGTTAGGGTAGAGTAGGGTTTGATGCCAAGGTCGGCGAGGAGGGTGGAGCCTCTTTGGGTCAACAATTGGAGGCTTTGGGAGATGAATAGGCGCTGGTGAGAGATGGGTACGTTGGAAATTTGTTCAATTTGGAATTTCAGAGCTTGGAGGGTGGTGGTGTTTGGGTTTAGGTTTAGGGTTAGGGTTTTGTGGTTGGGGGATGCGATGAACACCATTGTTGTGATTCTGTGATTATTGCGAGTATTTGTATCTTGAAAACTCATTCTGCTTTCCAACAGTTTGCTGCAAACCTGCAATGAAGGGCAAAGTTTGTGTTTGTGAGGCATGAGATTAATATATAGAGAGGAATTTGGGTTTCCTTGACGGAATAGGAATAAGAATAGGAATAGGACTAGAATTATTAATAGGCTTGAAGTTGGTTTTGTGCGGTCTTTTTCTTCCCAAGTGAGAGAGGAGACGGAAAACGCGCTCGGTAGACCAAAGATGAAAACACGGAAAATGGTTTTCCGGCATAAGAGATTTTTCTTCCGAACCTCCTCTTTTTCATTGATTTATCACGCCCAGATTGTAGATTCATAAATATTTGACAAATTTCACAATTTGATAGCAGCAAAGTACTCAATATACATATAACCAGCTAGAATTACTCAACATACCTTCTCTCACACCATCTATCAGATTCAGACACAGTGCCCAAATCACGTTTGCCAATTGACCTCCCACTTGAAAGACATCAACGATGTGAGTCTTGGCGACGAAACACCTCCTTGCATTTTTTATCTTTCTAATTTCAGTTGAGGGAATGAAATTTCTCCAAGACTTTTGGGAGCTAACAAAACAACCAGTGGTGTTCAGATTGAAATAACCAGTGGTTTGGTTATATTAGTAACTAGAGAAATTCTTCAATAAATATTCAAGTTAAGTAGTAGTTACATATTTTTAATTTCTACAGCTGGATTAATACATTTTATTAATACAATCCAACGAACGAGATTAGAAGTATGTAATTAATCTTTAACATAAAATACTTATTGAAGAAACTCCATTAATAACTATAATGATGTAACATAAAATAATCAATTATATTGACCCCAAAGAAAAAATCAATTATCCCCGGGTCTTTAGGAAGCTCTGACGTTTTTGTGTTTGCTACAGTTCTCTTTAGTTTTTGTTTAGGATAATTTTAGCGTTTAAAAACCATTATAATTCTATTTTATTTGTTGATTTACACTTTTTTTCTTCTGGATCAGACAAAATGAATTTTACAATTGGCTTACAAGCTGATTAAATGATTTATTTTCAATGAAAATTGCAAAAACTTGAGATAAGTGACACATACATTGTTTATGTTACCAAACACGTTTTCTCTGTTTTTATTTTTTGAAACTATATTTTAATTAAGCTATAAAATACATTCTCGGATATCAAAAATGAAATTGGAGGGCTTTTATCTTGTGGGCCAAGGAAAGGGATGGCCCAAGATTCTTTTGGTTTTTTCTCTTTTAATTGTTTCCTTGTGTTTGGTTCATGCCGCGAATCTTTTTTTAAAATTACACTATTGTCCTTACCTCTCATATTTGAGTTTCGGATGATTTCCTTGCTATTTTTTGTACTTTTTTTCAAAAAGATAAATAAAGGAAAGGGATGGCTCCAATGGGTGATGATAAAAAATATTTCCTCTTTAAATTTTTTATTTTTATATTTTTATATTTTGTTGTTAAGAAAGAAAAGTGATGTGCACACAGTTTAAGAATCTTAATAGTTATCCTAACTTTTTAAAATTAAAAGGTAATATTTTTTTTAAATACAAGCTACAATTGGGGAATGAGGAATTAAAATACAGGATGTCGTGTATATTTATTGATCTAAATCACTTGAACTACAAGTTTCTTGTTAATAAAAATTGATATATTTAATCCAAGAGACAGTGAGAGATGAAGGAATTGAAACCTAGAGTGAAGGCACTACTTACATTTTTTTTTCATAATTCCTTCTAAGGCAAGTCAAGTTCAATTCGGCTTCACTTTAATGTGATGTGAGAATCTGATTTTTAGGTGTCAACAAGAATATTGATTTATGGTTTTTTTTTATTTTTTTATTTTATAACCAAAGTTAGGAATGGAGAGGGGTGAAACTCACACACACGAGTACCGTGAGGATTTGAACTCAGGACCACTTAGGAGTACACCAAAGACTTGGGCCAATCCAACTAACCCCCCTAATAACTAAGATTTATGGTTTAATAACAAAATTGAGAGGATGAGAGATTCAAATTTGAATTTAAACTAAATTTTATTTAGCTATATTAGAACTACAAGTCCCACCAAGAATTTCAAATTTGAAACCTTAGAATGCATACACTCAAACGGAGATGCAAAAGAAAGTAAATAAATAAACAAATAAAAATCCTCGTAATAATATAGACTTACTATAAAAAATAAAAATAAATATCTTTTTGGATTTATTTGCTCTGTTGTAAAATTACCAATAACAGAGTTGGTGCTTGTAAGCACAACTCAGGCGACCATGTTGTGTGCAAGTTTAGAAGCCGAGTTCTTAGCTCTGACGCGTCTTGGTCCCGGTAAAATCGGTAATTTTAATTATTCGTAAGCCCCTGTATTTCCGCGTATCTATATGTTTATCCTTTCCTTGCAACTCTTTTAATTGCAGATTTGTTACTAAAATATTACAAAACGCATTCAACAATATTTCATAATCTTGTTTTACATTTTATAAGAACTCAATTATGAAGGACAAGGAAAATCTTGGTCATTCCATTATAACAAATTATTCATATGTCAAGATTTTGTTACCGACATATAGAGAAATAAATCCTAAAATACGTGCAATCACACTCAAACTACACAAATTATACAAGTACAAGTGCTTTAGGTACGTGTACAAATCTAGGGAAATAAGCAATTAAATAGAAGTGTGAGAAATGTGGTATAAATGGATAACTAAAGTCAAATATACTAGAAATGAAGGGATCGATATGCAAATACATTGCCAGAAAAGGAATTTACAGGAAAAATGTGAAGGACCAACGAAGCACCTAAAGAAAAATATTAGGCAAAATATGAAGGAAGGCAGCTATATAAACAAGCCTACATCCGCCTCTACCGTCAGAGAACACCACAAATTTCTCTCTGAGTCTCTCTCCCAACTAATTTCAAATCTCGTATGTTTTTCTTTCATTTTCTTTCACTTTCTCAGCCTTTCTTTTCTCAAGAGTGGGAGAGAGACTCAGATACATACAAAGATTACAGAGATTAATAAGAGAGCAAAATGGGGATGAAGTTTGTGGAGATTTTGGATCAAGGCGCGAGAATAGTTTCCAGGTCTTATTCTCATTGCCCCCAAACCAGCCGGTTGTACTACCATCCTCCCCTAGCTAAACATGAAGACTGCCACCATCACCAACACAACCAAAATTTTGGAGATGGCACCACCACCTCCGGTGACGGTGATGCCACCACGTCCCAGAGCTGCTCATTTGGTCCCAGGGCAGCGGCTGATACTAATGAGTTTATTCTTTTTTCGGTCTGATTAATATTCAAGCAAAAGTGTAATACATGCTTACACAAATATTGGTTATATTATACTTGTTTATTTGAGAGAGACATATATAATATAATGCAACCCAAAAATTAAAAGAAAGCGAGCACGAGCTTAGCCAAGTTGGCTAGAGCACGAGCTTAGCCAAGTTGGCTAGGGCGGATGTGCTCCTATTTTACACCCGAGTTTGAATTCCTCTCCCTGTAGTTTAAATTAGTTTAAAGTTAAACATCGCTTATATATGAAAAAATATTAGACAAAAGAAAAAGAGACCAAGGAAGCATGACTTGGCCTTGTTCACTCGTACTAATTGGTTTTAGGTTACAAGCCTAATATATCCACCCAACATAATTCAAAGGTACACGTAATATTCAAACACCTAACTTATTGCCTCTTCTCTTGCAAGCTTTCCAAAGAATCGAAGCTCAATCCTTATTTAACATGACCACTGTGAAAGCGTTTTTGTGATAGATACCACACGCTAACCTTTGACTTTCATATAATTTTCTTTACGTGATTTTTCCGAAAGTAGATTGGCGAGGTTTGATTTCCTCTATCAAATGAAATCAAATCTCATCCCTAGATACTGTTAGGATGGAAGATCCCACATCAACAAAATAGCATATCCTAGAATGACTTAAGAGCTCTTGGGCACCCTTCCTTTACAAGCCGGTTTTGTGGGCAAATTTTACCCATGAGCTCTTAACAGATATGTAACTTTGAGATTTGCAGCTGATTCCTTGGGGAGGAATGCAAGAAGAATAAAATTGGAGGTGAAAACCACAAGTACAATGTACATATAAACGTGGTCAAAATATAAATTTTAATTTTCATGCAAATTGACATTGATAATTGATACAGAAAACTTTAATGGGCATATAACTTTCAACTAAATACAACAATTAACAATAAATCATGTATAAATTTAACTTGCAAGTTCTGAAACTCAATCTGGTTCATGACAAGGATTCAATGCTTTCTTCCAAATCTAAAATTTTACCAACATTACGAGTCAAATGGGAATTACCATAACATATGCTCGCTAGATATCCTCCATAAAGTAAGCAATGGACACCAAGCTTAAAAAGACATATCCTTACCTGGTTGTTGTATCCCTCTGCTTCACTTCCAGATATTCTTCTCCCAGCCCCACACTTAGAAGCCACTTCAGTGCCACTAGATCGAACAATATCTTCCCCTACACTGGAATATCTTATTGTACCAAGCCAGCTGAAATCTATAGGATTCTTAACCACTCTCAGATAATGGCAACCGAGACCCAAAAAGTTCCAAACATTCTGTGTAAAATTAGTGACACAATCAACGAACTCATTTGATACATAGTCAAAATCTGCATATCGAACTTGACCATGAAATGAGTCGGTTTCAAATTTATCTGCCAATGAGCAGTTTGGACATCTATACTTTCCAGTAGAACTTGGGTTTGACACAGGTAGATCCTGTTGGACAAACTGACTCCAGACTGAGCTTCTAGCAAGAGTTAGCAAGGACTCTCCTGCACTCGACCAGAAATTCGCAACAGATACGATTAGGGAAGATTCAGAGCGAAACAGATGGTGAGTTGCACCTGCAAGTAACAAGGAGTATGCTGTGCTGGTCCTGCTCAAGTCTAAAGCATTCAGTAGATGATCATCCATTTTGGAATATAAAGCTGATAAGTCAGTAGCACGGATTTTATACGCTGAAGCCAATGTTGTGTAGGCATTTAGAGAGAGGTGGTGCAAGGGGTGCAACCAGTAAGTCAGCTGAGATGTTTCTTCCTTGCACTCTGACTGCTTATCTGAGAGACCTTGGGTAAGAACATGCTCAAGCCTCACAGAAGAAGATTCAGGATCACCAATTGACAGGTAGTCATCTATAGCATCATCAATGTAATTGGTCAACCTTTGGGTTGCCTTATCTCTATTGAAGTTTATATCTGAACTCAAACTGGAAGAGTTGAAATTGGCTGCAGATATTTCCTGGAGTATTGAGCCAAAGGTTAATAGTTGTCCAAGATACTCCTCCAGAACATTCAGTTATCTCCAGGTAGAATAGAAGAAAAATGGTTAGGATGGTACTTCATGTTCAAGTTGAAAAGGTACTTTTGTTCAACTATATAAATAAGGGGAGAAAAAAACACAAAAGTTATACATACCAATACCAGTGGGATCTGGAAATTTCTGTAAAACCATTATTATAAGGATATTAGGGAATAACTCCAAACATACTTAAGAATTAGTATTTAATTAAGAATTTGAATATAATTGTAGAACCAGCGATAGTATCAAAATAACATTTAGATCAACATCCATCTTCATTCTTCAGCGCCACAAATCTGGAACTCAGGCATGAGGGTAGGCATAAGTCAGACATTTGGCTTGAATTCTTAAATTACTGCCATGTTCATAAAAAGTATTGACCAAAGAACTACTAGATTTTAGGCATGCAGTTGCAAGAAGGTGGAGTTGAAGGTTCAAACAGTAGGAAGGGATAAAATGAGAAACCCTCCAAGTTACTTTACCTCACTGTGGTTATTTAGAAGAAAAGTAGGCATGGCTGAAATTATCAGGACTATACGGATCCATGAGGTCAGAGGGAATGATACAAATAGGTAATAAATGGATGCACACAACAACAATAATAGAGAAGTTTGTCACCATGTTGCAATCATAATTTTTTTGGGTATCAGCTTGAACCCAGCGATTTCTGAAAGTAAACAATAAGTTTTCATGAATTCCCACCTCCAAAACCTGATCCACATAAGTTAGGGGTGACGCACTACATCTTGTACAAGAGCAGATAAACCAATACCTTGACCATAACTCTGACTGCCTCATTGCCTGGGGGTAATAATCATGACAAAATATACGATCACAAAGAAAGAACTTCTTAACATAGAACATAAATGCAATAATTTTTTTTAGGGAAATAAGTAAATGATAAATCGAATCGCCAAGGATTTGGGTAAGCCCCGTACGGCAGAAAGAAGCTGGGTTGTCTTGCTATAAGCCAGTTTGTGGAGAAATTAAAGATACCTTTGGCTGCAACAAGTCAGTGTAGGTAACTGTAACTTCCTCTCCTTTCTTGATTCTCTTGATGCTCCTAACTATCACTCTTGGACCATAACTACCGCATTCTGCATTCATATTGGCTAAAGTTCAACAAAACAGGGAAATCTCAAACTCTAATTCGAACAAACAAAAGAAATTAGAAGTGACAAGAAAGCAATAAGGACCACAACACCTTTTATAAATACATTATTGCTACAAACACCACTCTCAATCTGCAACAAATATCAATCTCACAGCTCTGAATTTTATAGCTGAAAATACTAAATTAAAAAGAAAAAATGGAAATAGTAAAAATTTCAAGGATTACTTGTGTTCCTTGGCCCAAGGGGGCAATGCGGAGAGGCGTCTTTTCAGCTGAGCACGGTGGTGGCGGCGGCGGCGACACCAAAAACCGGTAGCAAGCATTGGGAGAGCAGCTGTGGTTGATCCAGCAGAAGCTGGGACCGTAGACGGAAATTCCAAGGGTGCGCCCGGTCTTATCCTGCACCTCCACGGCGTTGGTTAGCACCAGGCACAGCGCAGCCTCCTCCAAGACGGCGTCGTCTGGAGAAACTGAAGAAGAATTATCGGAACAGACGTTTGGAGCTTCGTCGCGCATCTTTCTGGCAAGGAACATAGCCCTGGCGCCGTCGCGAATTCTGTGGTGGTCGTCGTGGTGGAGGAACTTGTGGTGATTGGTTAAGAGGCCGACGATGCGCGCGGAAGGACCCATGGCGGGAAGGGAGTGGAGGAGGCGGAGGGCGGCACGGAGGTCGGAAGAGTCGCCGTGGGGGTACGTGGAGGGGTGGGATTGGAGGAGGTGGAGGAGGTGGAGCTCGGCGCTGGACACGTGGAGGGGAGAATCGGAACTGGAGCAGAGAGGGGAGCAGTAGGAGGAGGAGGAGAGGACATGGTGGGGATTATGAGGAAAGGTGGGGGTAAAGTGGAGAGGAGGGAAAGGGTGGGGAGGCAGGAGAGAGAAGCAGGAAGAGCAGTGAGAGGAGAGAAGGGAGTCGTGGAGAGCGAAGGCGAGGGGAGTGAGTGGTGGGGTTATGTCTTCTCCTATCTCTATGTCTTCCTCAGCTCTCATTTCCATCTCCATCTCCATCTCCATTGCAGCTTTGCTCAGGGATTATTAATAAATAGTATTTACAATCTGGACATAACAATGTAGCATAATTTGAAAGAAAAAGTGCAACAACATAATTTGAAAATAAATAAAAAATTGTAACAACATAACATATTTGATTGTTAAAATTTAGAAAATAAAAAATTCATCAATATTTGGGGGAGGTTTATACAGAAATCTAGAGGCTACTTCATTTTATATATATTTTTAATTAAAAACAATCTTAAGGGAGGGGGATTCGAACAAAAATTTAAATATACAGATAATTGCTTTTAATCATTTGAGCTACAAACTCGCAAAATCTAAATTCACGGATAATTGCTTTTAATCATTTGAGCTACAAACTCGCAAAATCTTGAGGCTGTTAGTTTTGAATTGATTATACGCAGTAAGCAATTAATTCTCAAAAGGACTCGTGTCTGTTCACCAATTGCCAATTGAACTTGATTTTTATGCAAAAACATCCAACATAAGGTCTGTATCTGAAACTCCAATTCAAGCTCAACTCTGAGGTAAATTTCATTAGAAATGAAGGCCCATATGATCAATCACGCCAAATTTCCATCAACTTTCCAATTCAAGATTTTGAATATAATGAAACTGTTTTTGGGTGGTGTTGTGTATAACAGAATTCGTCATAAAATCCTAAGCTTTACCCGCACAAAATCCACCAATGAGATGAACAAATTCTCTCTTTTTTTTTTCTTTTTTTTTTTCCGAAGTACAAAACAGTTACATACAAAGAGTAAAAAGCAGAGGAACATCCAATAATGACTGATCTTCCCATGCCCTCCTCTATCAAATCCATATTTCTTCCAATGTTTTGAATAGACCGATTTCCCGGTTCAACCTGAGAAGCTGGACTGACAAAAGAAGATTGGTCAGGAAACGGATAGGGGGGCAGAGAAACAACAGATTCAAATAAGAGCTCTCTCATGAATGTATAAAGCTCACCTGCCTATTGCTTAACTTTCAAAGTAGTTTCAATTCGTTGGACAAGCTGATCGGCAGTCAAAGCACCCTCCTGCAAGGAATTAAATCAAATTTCAGAATCCGAAAATAGAAGAAGTCGTCAAATTAGAAGAAGAAAACCAATATCAAACTGATGATGGTAATGATTATTCTAATAATGGCTTAAATACATGGCATAGAGAACATACATCATTTATTTAGCATACATTCTTCATAATTTAGCATGCAAATCAGACAAAACAATGAAAAAAGAATGAAAAGGGACACACCTGATGATATTGGACAAACCAAAGCACATGCATAGTTATATTACAAAATCTAAAAAGCGAAATTAACATCAATTCATAACAGCAACAACAATGACAATACCCCTCCATGTACTCAAAAAAAGAAAAAGAAAACAATACCGCTCCATATTCTAGCCCTATGTACAGGATGCAATCACTATGAGAAATTATGAGATAGATTACACATTTCCAGGTATGTGATCATCTACCAGAGGCAAACTAATCATCTATACAAGTGAAGTAGTATTTTTCAGGAAAGAAGAAAGCAAATTCAACTTACAAAGCGGTCATATGGTTCTCCATCCTTAAATATGATAAAAGTGGGCAATGCCTGTATGTTGTATTTATCAGCAATGCTAGGATACTTCTCAGTGTCAATTTTCACCACCTGGATCTTGTCATTCAGAGTAATACTGACTTCATTGAGGATAGGAGCCATAAATTGACAAGGACCACACCTGTCAACCACAGATTTTGTTACTCAAGACGTGTTACCTTCCTTTCAAGGCAGAGAGAGAGAGAGAGAGAGAGAGAGAGAGAGAGAGAGAGAGAGAGAGAGAGAGAGAGAGAGAGAGGGCCCTAATAGGTGAACAATTATCATCTTGTTCAGGAAGTCAAGTTTTTACTGACAATATAACAATAATTAGAAAGTTACAAAAGGTTATACTAGTTTGAAAGTAACTCATTCTGCATAGATCAATTAAAATGGCTATACAGCCTCGTAACATTATAGGACCATTTCTACTCACGATCCCTTCTTGTTAATTTAAATGAAGGGCTTTTCTCTTACACGCATGAGAGAATAAGGACCTTTTTGTGCATTCTAATATTCATAATTAGAGAATTTCCGTATGAATGAAATACAAAGTGAAATAAACAAGAAAGCTTACCAGGTTGCATAGAAGTCAACCAAAACAGGTTTGTCAGAAGTAGCCAGCAAATCCTCAAAGGAGGAAAATGTTTGCTTCTTTGCTGCAACCTAGTAATATCAATTTTTACAAAATAAACATGTAATTAATGTATCACCAATTCAGTCAAACTTCCTAATTCAGATATGCTACGTATTCAAAAGACAGCAATGAAACAGTAAACGAAGTCATTGAAATAACAACTTCCAGAAGAATAACTACATAACTGAAAAGTCATCATCCCCAATGAAATCTTCCCTTGTAGTTTGAGGGAATGCTAATAGCAATAAGAGGAACAATACTAGAGGGGTATGAATAATTGGCTGCTAAATTAGTTGATTAAAGAGCATGTGACTGAATGCATGACGTTGGATATATGGCTTTCATCACATCACTAGCACAAATATTTACAAGAGATTTCTTCTTATATATAAAGAAAAAATCTTTACAAGATATTTCCAAAATTCTAGTTTTAGAATCTAATCTATACCTTCCAACCCATTCTTTGATCAATAACATACCTCCAACCCATTCTTTTAATTATTTTTTTCTCTAGGCACCCCCTCCCAATTTTATTCCCAAACAGTCGACATGAAAAGGTACTTTCTGTGGCAAAAAGGTAGATCAAATTGTCACAAACTAATTCACATTGACGATTGACCTGACAATGGATACCTTAAATAGGGGGCAATATTCTGATTTCTTATCATTTTTCAAAGGTTTGGTGCCAATTTAGTTCACTGATAATAAGGTTAGAGATAACTGAGTGCTTCCAAATTAATCCCACTAACATTTTAAAAAATAATCCACAAAGGGTTCCATGCCCTTCTTAAGCTCTGTAAAAATTTCTGTTTGGCCTCTGGTACCGTAGTAAATCTGTGTCTTGAGTAGCCTAACCAAAAAGCCAGCGAGATAGGAGGATAAAGCCATATTATGTCAGCATACCATGGTGTGTATAACGGAAAGTACATGTAGTGAGGCTTATAGTCCAGAGAAATGAGATGGCTACTATATTCATATAATCTATCATGGGAAAAACGAAGAAACTTGTTACAAAGGGATCAAATGGAGACTGCTATCCAATAGTTTTTTGTTCAATGTATGGTGAATATCTTTAATCAACATTTGCACTTTTTGCAATGAATGGTATATGCTTTGAAAAAAAGAAGGAAACAAACAATTAGTTGTATGTTGCGATATTCAAAATTCTGCAATTTGAAAGCAAATAGTAATTTTAAATGAAGCCAGAGACAAGGATACCTTTCTAATAGTCAGAATTCATTCCTTCTGCCTACTGCTTACGTCGTGTCGTTAAAAAAGAATATAGACACATCAAATGTAAACAATTTCAATAATCCAACTATCTACCTGTGAGTTAGCTATGACTAAACCTTTTTATGAATATTAGCTCTCACTTACACATAATCAGCTTTCTTCTCCCAAAAAGGACTCCTATTTGGAAATCCCAAAAACCCCATGCTGCTTTTGGTTTTCTCAGAACTTCAAGAAAAAGCAGGGGCAAAGTAATAGCAGTTATTGGTGTTGTGGTTATAAACATTTTAACAATATGTTTCCAGCTTCCAGTTATATGCCCTGTAATTTTATTTGTGTGTTTACAATCAAATTAATTAGTGACAATTCTAACCATAAACAGTAAAGTTTTACCATAAAACAGAGAAATAAAATTCTTTCAGAAAAAGAAGAACCACAACTCAGGTTAAAAGAGCTGAACTTGCAAGCTTCACAATTTTCAGGTATAATTCCTCGAGTTTCTCGGGAAACAAACAAAGCATGAGACTAGGAAATTTGAAAAAAAAGTTTACCACAGGAAGAATCCGAGGCCGGGAGGGAGCCGAGACTCCACTTCTTCCGATGCGAACACATCGGAGCTGTACAGGAACTTGCAGAGAAGACGATGAAGATAGCTTTGAAGAAGAAGCAGAGGATGAAGAAGTCGCAGCTATTCGAGTCGTACGATCAGAGCGGAAAGAAGAAATTGTGGATGCCGTAACAGAAACCGCCATTTGGATGCTCCGGTCACAGAGATTTTTCCCCACGAATTTCCCTCGTCAGCTGCGGTTTGGATAATCGGAAAAGACAATGAAAGAAAATACTTCCAGCGAAGAACACTAGCGCTCCCGGCTCGCCAAGAGGAGTAAATGATATCCTGTCTCTGCAGGTGGATGAAGCTATGAAGGTTCTTGATTACGAACCGTTCGATTGTTGGAATAATTAAAGCTCGTTGACTTTGGGTTGTTTTCGGGAATTTAAGAGCTGGTTGACTTGTTTAATAGACTTCGCCGATTGGTTCATTTCTTTCGTAGTGACCTAATTGAAGATTCGGTCATTTAGCTGTTGCCCAATTCCCAAGTTATTGGATCTCACGCGCTATTACAGGCGTGACGCTCCACTCCCCTTCACCGTTTCGTTAATTTTAGTTTTAGTTTTAATTTAACTTTAAATATAAAAAAACATTTTGCTACACATGACAAACTAAAATTTGTATAGTAATTGTCACTATAAATAATTTAATATTACATTATTCCTCATTTAAATTATGTTATTATACTTATAATGAATACGAGATCCCATTCTAAAAATTCATGGAATTTAATGCTGGAAATGAAAATAAATTTATTAGAAGACCGAAAGGAAATTTTTTTTTTTTTATAAAAAAAAAAAGCACAAATATAAAAGTATAATTGTCATTACCTTTCGAAAAAAAGAAAAAAAGGGCAAAACTCCCATTTTGGGCATTTTAGAAACACAAGAGAATAAAAAGCTCATTTCTTCCTTTCCCATGTTTGCAGCACCAACGGGAGAAGAATCTAATACACATTCCCTCAAGTGTCAAATCTACGAAACATACATTACGCTAGGTGACTTAAACCGGTAAACCGAAGAATGGAGCAGAACTATGTGTAATTTTCGGTTTCAGTTTGAGGAGTGAACCAAACCAAACTAGACCGTGCCCATCCCTCCATTTCATAGCTATTCATATTAACAAGAGAATGAAATAAAAGCCTAAGTAGTTCTAAGCAGAGAGTCCGAATTAATTACTTTTGGATCCACTCACTAGCTTTATGCCTTTGAAAAAAGATTCTCTCTATATATCATGAGAAAACCTCAATCTGCTACAACACGAACAATTCTTCACAAAATTTTACAATACAAGGAACTACAAGCTCTAACCCCCTAAAATCGTGGAAGTAAATCATGAGCAGAAAATTATCCATCGCTTGTCAATGTCAAGGCGAGAACAACAATGACAATTGCAGTGATTATGATAGCACAAGCAAATATCCACATACCCGTGCTTGGCCCTTTATTACTCAGGCTCTCTTGACTTCCCAACTCAACCCCTCTGAGAAGCTCTCTCACTTCATCTATGTCGTAGTCCTTAGCAGCTTGGGTAAGTCGACTTTGAATCTTCTCAAGCATTGTGATCCTCCTATCTCTGGATGCATCCTTGGATGGCCACAAAAAACCTGTCATCTTCCATAGCAGGATTCCCACATAAATGGCCACAACACAATCTACGCTATAATGGTGACGTTCCCGTATTTCTCTCTGTGCAGCATGCCCGACAAGTGACCATATGAGAACTGAGCTAAAACCACCATAAGCTTCCTGCAACAATTGATCAGATTTATTGAAATCAACAATCAACAGCACAAGTAGGTTGCATCTTAGACATCAAGTGGCAATGGCCACAAATTTCAAAACACATAATAGGTAGTACCGTCCAAGCCATAGCTGTCAACACAGCAACTAGCATATGCCCACTGTACACGAGGTCATTGCAGCCGCCTCCGGCATTCTTCAGTAAATTATACCATGGTCCATCCGATTCACTGGGTCGCAAGAAATCTATTAGGAAGCTCATTGGACCCCAATCTGGCCGGAAGTCCCCAAGTAATTTTCCAGTATCAGCTACAGGAAACAAATGAAACATGTTGTAACATATACTGCTACCTGATCCTAAAAGAAGAATGTATTTGCAGTAGAAAAGGGTGCGGCATTAGAGGAATACTGTATAGGAAAATGCTGTACAACACAACTCTTTTTTTCCCGAACTCTCACATGGGACCATGAAGGACCCTATCCATGTGTGAGAATTGGGAAAAGACTTCGGAATTTATAACTCATGCCCAGCTCATAAGAAACTTGGGTCAGAGGGTCAGATGGTAAATGGTCTTTTGGTCGTACAGTTGCAATCAAGAAAATGAAATCTAGGGGGGATCAAGAAGAAAAGGAACCTAATAAGTACTTACCGAAAGCTATATCCTGTCGTAGCAACTCACGAATAGCATTAGCATCCGAAGCATAAGGAGCATAATATTTCTGAGCCCAGCGATGAGGATATAAAGGGACATTGAAACGAGCAGTAGCACACCAAGGCCGGGCTGATGGCAGAACTGTTGATACAAAAGTTATGGCACGAAGAAGGCGGCCAATAGCCATGGTGAACATATAGCGTGCACCTAGTCCAAGGCCAGGAGCTTTCACAGAGTCAAACAGTACGGAAAAAGCCAACATCACAAACAACATGAGGAAATGGTGCAGTCCAATAATACGGGCTCTCAATATTTCAACTAATGGATGAGGAAGCTTCTCATTCAGCGCCAAAAGAAACCACTGGCCAGTGTCGGGAAGAGGAGATGTATGACTGAAGTGCCAAACATTAAAAAAGCCAATTAGTGTTCCCTCTTGTTAAATACTTAGTTAAAAATTATGGCTAATTTCATGAGCAATGAAACAGTATCGTCTACGAAAAGATGCTATGAAATATAAGAAAGCAGAAAGCAGAAATCATAAATCATCTGATAAACCCCACATATCAATCTCAAATTATCACACAATGCACAGGGCCTTTATTTAAAAGAGAGCAAATGAAAAATGTTGCTTATCTTTGCAAAATTGACTAAAAAAATCTCAGCACGATCTTTTTCTGTGTTTTTCAAACTCTTTTTGTTTGGTTTATATTACATTACACTGTGACCCATTCCCTAACAGTTAAAGCTTTTGTGGTCCAGTGGTCGTCTAACTTTCACACTGGAATTTGCATTTATATTGAAGCACACAGTTTTACAGCCAAATAAGCGCTAACAGGCATGGAGCGAACATGCATAACCATAACAAAGCACCTCCATAATTTCATCATTAAGCCACTTTACGGACAGAACCATATTTAGACCTTCCAGATGACTAGCGAATGTGTGAGAGAAGCAAAATTGCTTATTTAAGAACTTGATATTTATGGAAGAAACCATGATTTTCATTTGTCTGAGTTGTTAAAGAAGCTTTAGAAGATGATTTAAGGGAAGGACTAAAGGACTGGAGTAAAAGAAATGGAAATTGATGCTTGAGTGTACAAATTGAACAGGTACAGGATGGAAGCTTACAGGGACAGCTGATGAAGGTGTTCCAATGGTGTTGTGAAAGCAACAAACTTGATAACTTACAGAAGGATGTAAAGATGAGCAACACGCCCGCAAATAGCAATTTTACAGTAATAAGAACCAAATAGAAACTGTGCAGCAAGAACCCAAACAACAATGCCGAAAAAGAAACAGAGGGATGAAGCTACAAATACTTTTACCAGGGGCATTCGATTGGAACAAATCTTCTGTGGAAAATTTAAAGGATGAAAGGAAGGAGGTGCCGAGCTATGCATAAGTTATAAAAATTTCAAAAAGAGATTGTATACTATATATGTTGCTGTGGTGCGCCCATCCCATCTATTAATTTCTCATTATAAGAAGGTATGGCCTTAGTAATCCTAGCCTCCTGCAACATTTGGCTTTTTCTTTCTCTGAATATTCCTGACTTTGTCAGAGTCAGCATTTGGTCTTCAATCAACTGGCCTAGCAAGCTTTAGCCTGACTGAATGGCCATGGAGCAGCTCGGGCCTGGAAAATTTCACTTCTTCCTCAACTTACGAATACTATGAGGGACGAAACATGTTTCAATAGGTTAAGCAATTTGATAGTTTTTCTACTATAGGTAAATCCAAGTTTCTTTATCTGGAAGACAACTTATTATTATGTAATTTGTATCTCTAGCTATTTAGTCTCTTGTTCATTTTTCTAACATATTTGGGAAAAGTTTAAAGAAATACTTGATGTATATTATATTTTAAGTTCTAACAGAATTGTATCATTATTATTTGTGTTTTTATCAAAATTTTAGTTTGTACTTAAATTTTATCAATGCTTTAGTACACCTTGGACCCTCGAATCATGTACTTTCTGGCTACTGTTTATTGGAGTCGAGCAAGCAAACCAATGATGATCCAGATCCCTGATTGCCTTGATCGCCAAAGCCCAAAGGGTTCTTGAAAGACCCCACATCAATTGGTATCTCCTAACGTTCAATAGGGTCTCTCACAGGTCACGTCATAAAGAGCTGTTGTGGACATTTTTATAGCCTGTAAAGGCCAGCCACAACCATGGTCTACACAGGGATGCAACCACATGAAATAATTTATGCAATAGCTTATCCAACATGACCAATCTTTATTACATGATCTAGTACTTATTCATTAAAAGATTTATGACATTGCATTTTCATGATAATAGCCAAAAACATTCCTGGAAAAAGGTTTAGAAGACTCAAAATGAAAAATTCTTACCTTGAAAATACTGTATAGACTAACATGCAAGGGTGGAACGAAGAATCTATAGAAGCATAGGAAATGTTTTTATTTTTAATGTTTCTCTTGGAGCATGGAGTGTGCTTTAGATGTAGGATGGGCAACATGTTTGTTTTTGGCAATATAAGGCGGAATTTTAGAACTCATTTTTAATCCCTAATAGATGCAATGTGCTACATGCCAAGGGCTGAAAACCCTAACTATATGTAAATTGTAGTCAACAAAGTAACTTTGAAGCAATGGGTTCATCAACTGAAGAAGGGAACAAATTTTCCCAGACCAACATTGAACCACAATTGCTATTGTAACTCGTAAGACCCAGTTGTTTTGTCCATGCGCTCTAACACAACAAGTGGCACGGGAAGGACATTGCAATAGGATGGGTATTAATGGGTAGAAACTAAGTTCAAATCTCCTTCCTTGTAAGCCAAAGAAACAAAAGGAAAAAGGCAGCTCCTTTAGAACACTTATCAATAAATAATATCATTAATGAACATTTCAGTTGATATCTTTAATCATCATCTGAGTATTAATTCTAAATTTGGCATCTCTGATCCAACAACATTCGAAAAGTGTAGGATCAGATCCTTAAAATGCTGGCACTAATCCTAACATGAAATTGAACTAATTGATTGGATGATTCAGAGTTTACGAGCATCAATCGAAATGGCAAGAGAAACAACACAAATCAAACTCGAGCCACATAATATTTAAGCAAATAAAACCCAGAAGAAAGCACAAAACCCAAAATTCTAACAGATTCATCATCTGGGTAGCTTTATTCTAAGCTCAATGAAGAAACAATGCAGATCAAAACAGACCCAAAAAGAGAATCAAGAGAAAAACCAGAAATACCTGTTCCAATCAAGGCCGAGGGCAGCGGTGACAAATCGAACGCAGAGAGCTTCAAAGAGAAGAGCTAAGAGCATAAAGAGCATAGAACCAATAAAGGGAAAGACGGAGCGGAACTCAGAGGACCAGTGCTTGTAGAAGGGGACGCGACTGACGGCAATGAGAGCGAATCCGGACAAGAGCGCTGGCTGAAGACGGCCGTGCCACGCAGGCGACAAGTGGCGGATATAGTCAACTACCACATAGGCGATGGCGGCGATTCCAAGGCCGCCGGACCTCGGCGGCCACCGCATGGTGGTGAAAGCGAAGGAGTGAGTTGATGCTGATGAGTTTGGTTTCGAGGAAACTGGGAGGTAGGGAAGGCTGGGACATAGGCGTTTGAACATTCCAACAATATAAACTATAGTTAGTTGTTTTGTTTTCATGGTGTTTCGGTTAATGATTGTGAGAAGTAAATTACTCCATTTGTTGGGTTTCTATTAACCACTCTCTACACACGCCTGAATTTTATTATATTAACCGTTGGTAAAAAGATTTTTTTTTTCAATCACGCTCGCTATTCACGTCTTAAAATGTTTGCCTTAATTTTTGCAATTGTATTGTCAACAAATTATTGAAACAAATGTGGTATTTGTCTTTGTCTCTTCTTTAGTATTTACACATGAGTATTTTGGGCAAATGATAAAAATACCCAAATAAAGCAAGAGGTTTATTTAGGGCCCTTCACTTTTGAGTGTCTTTCGTTCATTTATTTAGTTTCATTCTAATATGCCATCATCCTTAAGTAGCCAGCCCCAGGGCCTTCACCATAACTTTTTGAAAAGCTTGATCCCCCTCCACCTTGATTCTTTCCATGTAATGAGATGAACCAGATGGGGCTGCATAAACTCCATATTTGAATTAGAAGGTAGCTCGACTGTGATCTTTTACAACTAACTTTTTTTCTCCGTCGATAAAAATCGTCACCTTCCTTGCACCAACATTGTGAATCACATTCAGTCTGAACCATTTATTATAGATATTTGCAGCCACCACATTGTGTGTGTAGTACTTCAAGTCCCCATCGCACACCCTTAATTGTGGGGTTGTAGCTTGATGGGCTGCACCAAAGATCTGCATTATTGTAACGCCGGAACTACGCTGGGGCACTAAAAAATGGTCTTCAAATTGCCAAACTCCTTAAGTGTAACCATGCCCCTAGGAAAACAAGAGATGCAACTTTTTAGGAATTGTGAATATCAAAGACAATATATTGTTTCAAACACACATTTTGATATAACATTCTACACTTATAAACACTCAAAAATGTCATATGTTCAAATTTAATGAGAAGTTTTTATTTTGTGGAAACATGTCATCTTTTAATTGAATTATTCTGTCATTAATTTAATAATGTCACTGTCACGTAAAAAGAATGGCATCACACAAGTGTTTCTCGCATCATGAACTCGAAGACGTTCGTGGGCCATAAACACAACTTTGATACACTATATTTACGACAAGAAAATTAATTTGGTACTTAGTTTGAAAAGGGTATTAGCCTAGAGATAGAGAGGAGGGGAAAGAATAATACATACAGAAATTCTTATTTCTGTGCGTGGTCCGGTTGGACTGTGCTTTTTAAAGGGCTTATATCATTGGCGTAGAGACCCAAAACCTTCTCAACTCCATCCACGTTGCTGTAACGATCCGCCGGAGATTTGTTACATGGTACCTGCGGTCGTGTTCAGTCAATTGCACAGGAGTGAACCCATGAGTAGGATCAGCACCACAAAAATGTTGGGCTTCCAAGAAACACAAGAGTTGCAGTTGCAGAATCACAACCCTCCTCATGTAACAAGTGATTTCCATTTTGTACGATATGTATCTCAAGTTGTTGAGTTAATTTCAAGATCTTTATAGTGATATATGAACAACAGCAACTTCCAAGGATTGGAATTGATTGATTTAATCGAATAAGAGGCCTTTGCCTCAAGGGTGGGCAGCTGGTTAACTTACATGCATTGCCCTTTAGATCACGCTGCTGCACAGTGACATTGACATCAAAATTGAAGAGTAAACAAGAATTTTGGTCAGATAACGTACTGTAAGAATGGCTTCGTCAAAATGTGCACTTTAAAATTTTAGATTTGCTATTGCCCGTTTGGATAACTACTTCGTTTTCACTTTTTATTTTTTATTTTCAGTTCTTTTGAAAACATAATATTGAGAAATATTTCAGTGTGTCTATAACATTAGCGTGCGGTTTTATCAATCCATTTATATTATAAATTGTATAGTGTGATAACACTAGCGTGATAAAACCGCACGCTAGGTGAATTGGATTTAATCGTTAGTGATAGTACCAAGTATAGTGTGAGTATCTGATAGGCCATATCCTCCAATCCAATAAAGTAGGGATTTTCAGAGTTTAAGCCATCTCCAGCATGGGCTATATCCTAAATATAGATCTAAAATAATGCAAAACCCATCTCCAGTCATGGGCAAAATTTTTTTTTTTTTGGCCAAATTTGGCCCTTTAGCCCTCTAACCGGGCCACAATAGCCCAGCTTATGACAAATTTTTTGTAGGCCCCATGCATGTGCTTTTCAAGAAGATAAATTATCAACGTGGTCATCTTTTTAAATGTTTTCAAGTGTTGTTTAAAAATATTATAAAAAATTATTGGTCATGACTGTTGGAGGTCAGACCATTGAAACCTATCCATTTTTTATTTTATTTTTAAAATATGGTCACGTTTTTAAATGTTTTCAATTCGTGTTGTTTAAAAAAAAAAATATTAAAATTCTTGTTCTTATCAACGTATACGTGTCATATATGGAATATTGTCTCTAGATAGTAGTTTAATTAAATTAAATAATACATAGTTGTGGAATGTACGAGTGTTGTACCATAGTTTTTCTCAAAATAATAAAACATGAAGGACTCTAAAATATAGCCCTGCATGACTGGAGATGGAAAAATTTATGGAGGGCTAAATTTTTAACCCTAGAGAACTTTGACAAGACCCGCCCCAAATTCCTTGGAGTCCGAGATGAATCCTAAGGTATTTCAGATATCAAGCTAATGCCGGGCTCGCTTATGAACGATAAAGCCTTTATTTATATTTTTCAAATCAAGGAAAAGAGGGACGAGACTTTCTGCCGAAATTTCGGCACAGTCTCTCCTGAAAAATGGACATTTCCCAAAATTTTCAACCTGTCAAAAATGTAGTTTAAAATTCCCAAATTTCAGCATGCACAATGTAAAAGCACACAGTTCACAGAATAAGCCCATTCCTACATGGGCGATAACATAGCAATTCTAAAGACTCAGACCAGGATCAATCATCCATCCAAATAGGTTTCAGACTCAACAAGACCACAAACACCTTTTGACCACAACTAATCAGTAATATTGAAATATAACCAATCATTTAATCTCACATCGACTGGACTTCAGTCTCTCCAACATAATTCAAACCAAACTTTATAAAACTAATAAATAGGATATGGTCCTTGACAGGACCCGACTCAAATTCCGCTTTGGAATTCGAGCCGGACCCTGTGCGTGTCCGACACCTAACAGATGTCGGGCACGAATGACCTAATTGCCCTTCTATACAAAGCACCATAAAATAACAAGGTTGACTTATATCGAAAAATTGGCAGAGTCTCCCTTGTAACTGGGTCAATATCAAAACATTTACACCTGCCAAACAAGTATATATGTACATAACCAACTGCCAGCATACGTATATATACATTCCAACAGTTAAATTCTAAGTCTAGGGCAAAATATCAGAGCGACTACTAAGAATTTACAAAGGAGTCAATTCATTTACAAAACAAAAGTCCTACATCAAAAAGGAAAGCGCGGAAGGTGGAAAACGGCCCGGTGCTGGATCCCTGTGCACGCCTACTGCCTGGGCGCAAAACATTAAAAAGGGTGAGTGGACCCAAAAACAAAGTTTAGAAAATAGCATATGAACATACTAACCCCACTGTAAAAACAGTTATACAAACTAAATTATTCTCTTTATTTCTGAAATCAATGCACTCATATAATTATACATGTATATAAGCCAATCATACTCATGGTCAACAATAATTTCTTAAGGCATTGAAAACAGTTTAAAACTACCACCTAGGTGTACCCCTTATTTCCGTCAATTCCTAATATCCGTCAATTCCTTGCATCACCATGGGTGATACGTACTCGCAGGTGTCAGTGACACAAGGTCAGTTCGAGCCGCAACTCGCAGGATTCAGGGGACCGTAGTCCACCTGATCCGCATTACTCGCTCCACACGAGTTTGAGTACCAAAGAACTCGTGGGGCAACTGTCAAGTATGCTGACTAAACCGAAGGCAACCAATACAATCCAAAGGCAACAGTTAATCTGAAGGCAACT
This sequence comes from Prunus dulcis, assembly GCF_902201215.1. Lineage (NCBI taxonomy): Eukaryota > Viridiplantae > Streptophyta > Magnoliopsida > Rosales > Rosaceae > Prunus > Prunus dulcis. The sequence continues at coordinate 2,964,542 of NC_047657.1, read as the reverse complement.
TATTTACTGAATGCAACATCTGTATATCTAGGTACTTAAGGTGGTTTAGGAAAATATAAAGTTTCTGAAGAAAATCTGTTGAATAACTGAATTTCTGTAACCTCTAAAATTTTGCTGCCATTTATCTGATCATTAACTAGAATTTCTTTTCCTATATCCTTTAAAGGGTATTCCACTCTGCAACATGCAAAACAAAATATTCAAAAGCATAGAACAGCTTATAAAACACTAATATTTGAATAAAATTAATTCAAGATCAAATATTGTAACAGAAACTGAACTGCGTAAATTCCTTTATAAAAACAAAGAGTCCACTCACTGATAGTCCGTGCTGGCTGGACCTCTTGAAGGTCCCTCCTACGGGCCAACTGGTGCCCGGGTGCCTGATTCAATTACCATAATATTCTATTAATACAATACGCAATATAGTATTAATTTAAAAACCCTGACCCCCGGCTCCTAGAAGTACATGCGTCAAATTAAAGTTGTTCCTATGGCCATAAAAGCTTTCCTTCCACTTGGAATAGTTTAGCAGTATCCTGAGACTCAAAAAGCGCTAAAGCCCCAAAAAGTCAACTCGGGGACCTCACGGGTCCATGACCTCGCAATTATGATCCGGAAGCCTCTAGAAGTTCCAATATGCTTAGGACACATGTCCCGAGGGTTTGGTCTCAATCGGACTGTCAGATTGATCACGATCGTACAATCGTACGATTTCTAAACCCTAGCCCTAAGGTTCGCGATTTCGGAGTATCCGGAACTCCGATTCACAATCCGTCGAATCCTAAACGATCCTAGAATGGTCAAAATTAACATATCTGAAACTGATTACAATCCAATAGCTCAACCATATTGAACCCGAAAATCGCACAATATGTAAAATCCGTTCGAGGCTCAAACGGTATCCAAATTGAGATCCGCGAATTCCTAAGCGCTCGTGACAACTTAAGGATCTCATAGAGACATAGTGCTACTTCACTACCCTCGCCAATGCACCGCCACACTCGCCGGCAGCGCTGGGTGCCCAAAGCGATTATGTATTGCCGAAAAATCTCAAAACCACGGCTCCAAACTCCTACCCTAGGTATAACACCCTAGTTGGAGCCACTTTTGTTCTTGGACCTACCCCAAAAACTGATCGGAAGTGGCCGAAATCAATATCCCAAAATCGAACGAATTTCAATTCGCAAATCGAATTACCTACGCTGAGAATCAATTTAATCCTACCCAGCATGCAGCTAGAACAGCTCGAGAGGTTCAAAATCCATACCTAGATGGTCTGATTTGGTGGCCGGAGGAGAGAGTTTGAAAGCTTGGAAAATCTGCCAAAACCGACGCATTCTCGGCCATTTTCCGGCGAAAACCGGCGGTTCCAAGGGCTGAGATCAATCGGAAAGGGAAGAGGGGGTGGTGGCCGTTCGTTTGGGTCCGATCTTGTGGCCGATGGCGGCCTGTGGTGGTGACAGTGGCACAAGCGCCGATCGGGTGGGGGTTTGTTGCAGAGAGGGAGGAAGCGCGCGGGGAGGGAGAGAGAGAGAGACTGAGGGAGAAGAGAGAGAATGAGGTTTTATAAAAAATTAATTTTTCAAATTACCGTTTTGCCCCTCGGAGTATTTTAACCGTATTTCCTTTGTTAAAGCTCCGATTCGAGCCCACTTCGTGTATACGGACTCATCTCGTCGTGCTCTACGCAACGGTGTTGTGAAAGTGTCAAATCCCTTCTCGTCAAAAAGTCAACCTTTCTTTAATAAATTATTCTAAGGGCAAAATTGTCTTTTCCTCTTAATAAATTACTAATTAAATATTAATTTAGGTTTGGGTTATTACAGTCCTAGTGACCAAAGTAAAATCCAAAAATATACTTGATCTTGCGGCTGCACCTTGGTAAGGCCCCAGGCTACATACGTACCCTTACTGAGGGATAAAGCCACACGTAGTTTTACAATCCATAATCACGAACCAAATGATATACAATTAGTTTTAGTAATACCAATAAATTATTTCTTTTAAACATTAATCTTTTCTCAATATAGTACAAAAATTCCTTTTTCCTCTCCCTGTTAGTTTACTACACACCGGAGAGTCCAATGCCACGCGTAGTAAAGTAACAGTAACCAAAGTGTACGGATCCTTTACCACATGCCAGAAAATCCAACGCCACATGTGGCCCAACCAAACCATATTCTATGCACGTAGACCAGTTTATCACACGCTGGATAATCCAATGCCACGTGTGATAAGTTAATAACATAACCATTTACACGGCTGTGTTTTGGCTCCACCAGAACCACCCCAAGACGCTATTTTGCAACCTCCCCTCTATTGCCCCTCCATTCGGGAGTTTTTATGACCTTCTCGAGATTCTCTACCGCCTTATAGAACAAGGCCAAGATGCTGCAGAGCGGCCATTGTGACCTAGACTATAAGCTCTTACACGACCGGGTCATGGATGTCTTCGTGGAGCAGTTGAAGTCTGATATTGACAAATTCAAGCAGCACAAGCTCGATTTGAAGCCATCCGATTATATAACTGACGGTGATGAAGACAATGACGACGACGAAGAAGAAGATGATAAAGATGGTACTCTTGATGCTAAAACTTAAGCTGATTTTTTGTTAATGAGGCTGCAGTGTTGCATTAGCAAACACCCCGAGGCCACCGTGCTTCCCGCGCCGTTTTGTTGTGTGAAAGCATTGCGAGGAGGCTTTTCCCACGCAAACCAGATCAATCAAATCAATCATATCAATCACAAGAGTGGGAGCGGCTTAGGAATGAGGTTTTGGCACTGGAATCGTCAAGGCATGTTTTTCAGACGACAGCGCTCAGAAGTTACGACGTATTTGGAGGAGTTGAAAAAAGCAGGAGGAAGAGGAGGCAATTTGAGTGGCCATGGCAGCATAATAAAGCCGGATGCTATGCTCCCAAATGAGATCACACGCTATGTAGTAGAAGATGGGGATGTTGGGGAAGCGGCTGAGCTTCAGTGGAAGGCAACGGTGGAGGATATGTACCTAAAACAGTAGCAGCAGCAAATGCAGGGGCAGGGTTTGGGAAAATTTAAAAACTGCTTGGCAGTGTGTCACATCAAAGATTTCATGGGCATACGCCCCAGAGAATTGGCGGTGAGTTTAGGACTTTTGGTATCTGAACTGAGTGAAGAGACGGCATGGAAAGGAAAGGTGATCAGTTCCGGTCATTTGCCGAATTAGCTGCTGCTGCATTCGATCGAAGGGGATGATCTCAAGTCCAAGTGCGAGTTTATGATGAGGACATGTAGCAGTGAGTTGGGATCGTATGTTCATAGTCGGAAGATGTGGGACTTCATTCTGGAAGTTGCTGTGAAAGAGAACTTGAAGGTAGAGCAGATGGTTAAGAAGGTGTCTGTGTTCACCGACTTCGGAGGATATGGTGATGGTACATTCTTGAAGACTCTATATGAGGCAAAACAAAGCGAGTTTAAGGAGCAAGGGTATGAGGATAATGCAGTGCCACACATTTTGCTTTGGAATATGGGGGACTAGAACAAGCCTTGTATAGAAGAACATCATCGAGGGGTGACGCTGTTGAGTTCTCTGAAAACTTGCTCAAGTCTTTCTTGGACAATGGTGGGGAAATTGGCCGGCGCTGTCTCATGGAAGCAGCCATTGCTGACAAAGAGTATCAAGCTCTCTCTGTGGTGGACTGAATTTGAACTGAGATCTAGATCAAGATCACGATCAATCCATTCACTATTTGGAGGGATTGATCTAATGATTCATCATCTGGTATCATAAATTTGAAGATTATTAGTACGTAGAATCTCATTGAATTAGTTTAGTAACCTTGAATTTAATTTGCTTAGAAGTTTTGCACTGATATAATGTCTGTCTTAGCTTAACCAGTTGTTAGATGGATATATGTCTTATATTCCTGATCAACATTTCCAATCATCATTGTGCATCATCTGTTTTAGTTAAATTTAATTTTAAACTTGAGTTATTTCGCAAGCTAACTAGCTAGCAACATTGGGAACATTAACCTGACTAGAGCTTTACAAAGCATTGGACATACTGAGACATTAATCCCAAACACCATGAAAAACACTAGCAAAGAATACATGGACTTGGAACAAATTTCTTATTGTGACTATCCCTTCAGACTTTATACCATAAAAAGCATTGGGCATAACGGCCAATTCACTGCTCATAAGTCAACTAAAAAAAGCAGAACATCACTTAACTAGTTTTAGTTTACATATAATTTGCCCCCTAAAAGCAACGGATACAAACCGTAAGAGAATTTTTGTTTAGAATTCAAACACAAAACTAGTATCAACCCAATAAACTAAACAGAACAGAACTCACTCCATATATCGAAGAAGCGTGGTCTATCTTCACCCTTGCTCTTGCTATTGGGACCACTATCACCGCCGCCATGAAAACGGTGATTGGTTTGTCGAAGTGAGTTTGACCAGAAGAGGGAAAGTTTCTCTCTCACAAGAGGCTGGAGTATCTAGTCTAGAGAAAACTTGCCCTGTTTTTTCGATCTGAAGTGCTGTGTGGGTTTTTGGGATTATTTTTGTTGAATGTGTTTACTGAATTATGGGTTTTGACACAACTTCGGGTAATCAATCAAAGCTATGTCCTTTTCATATCAGCTGGATACTCCACGGATCCTTTTGTTTTGTTTTTGTTTGGTGTGTGTGTGCTGTCTTTCTATTGATTTTCGTAGTGTTTTATAGTTTTGCAATTCTAGAAAAAAGCTTACCCTCTTAAAAATAGTAATATAATAATTTGCCCCCTAAAAGCAACGGATACAAACCGTAAGAGAATTTTTGTTTAGAATTCAAACACAAAACTAGTATCAACCCAATAAACTAAACAGAACAGAACTCACTCCATATATCGAAGAAGCGTGGTCTATCTTCACCCTTGCTCTTGCTATTGGGACCACTATCACCGCCGCCATGAAAACGGTGATTGGTTTGTCGAGTGAGTTTGACCAGAAGAGGGAAAGTTTCTCTCTCACAAGAGGCTGGAGTATCTAGTCTAGAGAAAACTTGCCCTGTTTTTTCGGTCTGAAGTGTTGTGTGGGTTTTTGGGATTATTTTTGTTGAATGTGTTTACTGAATTATGGGTTTGGACACAACTTCAGGTGATCAATCAAAGCTATGTCCTTTTCATATCAGCTGGATACTCCACGGATCCTTTTGTTTTGTTTTTGTTTGGTGTGTGTGTGCTGTCTTTCTATTGATTTTCGTAGTGTTTTATAGTTTTGCAATTCTGAGTAGAAATAAAGAAAGCAAATATTTCCCTCGGAAGAAAAAATAATAATAATAAAGCAAATACAACCTCAAACATATGTATGATATCGAAACAATCCGAGCCAACATAGCAAATGAACTGTTCAACATTCACCATAACCTAATCCATCAGTGTCCATCACGACAGAATCCTTAATGAACCCATTAGTGTTCCATCATCACAGCATCCTTCACCACCTCCACCGTAACCCCAGCTTTGGTAGCCGTCTCCCTTATACCTTTTTTAACATGTGAATTGGCGGAATCGTGGATTAACAACTTTACCTTCCATGGCTTAAGTTCCACCAATTCCCAAAGGTTAGCAGTGTCCTCAGTCAACCTTTCCTCCATGTCTTTCAGTACAAGTTCATTAGCCCTCTTCTTTGACTCACAAACTTCCTTCTTGAGTGACTTGGACATGTCAGAAACTTACGTCTCGAATGACTTGCACCCTCCCGTTCTTCTCACCGCACACATTTCTAATTTCCGTATTGGTTTCAGATGAAATTTCTGACATGTCCGAGTCACTCAAGAAGGAAGTTGGTGAGTCAAAGAAGAGGGCTAATGAAATTATATTGAAAGACATGGAGGAAAGGTTGAAGAAACAACAAGAGGCCATGGAAGAGTTTTGGAAACTACAATCAGGAAAGAAAGATGCAATACTTGAGGGGCAGGGGGAGGGGGTATTTAATGATTGAAATCATATGCATGCAATTAAAATGAATAGAGTAGAATGTGGTTAAAATGTTAACATGTTAACACGCAGATGGTAAGTGAACATGGTCAAGGAATGAACTGACCTTTTATCCACGAACATGAGAAAGCTATGGATAAGCTATGGCCAAGGGATTGAACTGACCTTTTTATCCTTCCACGCAGTGCGCACAGTGGAGCCAAATTGAACATATATACTATGGACAAACCACAAGACGCACGAGGAGCATCTGTGCAATTTAGTCAATTTGATATTTTCAGTTTCGGTTTGAATTACAGTAGAAAAGTGGTCCCACCCTCACTAAAAACATTGGTGGTGTATTATAGTGGTGATTGCATTTCTTGCAAGGATAAGGGAAGGGAAGTAATATACATTTCTTACAGACTTCTCAAATGTAAATTGAGATATTCTTTTAGGAGAGAGAGAGAGAGAGGTTTAATTGAGGGATATCCGTTTAGAGCCCATTGTGCATTTTATTTCAATAATCTAAATCGTCTAAAAAAATCACTCTAATTTGTTAAATCACTCTAATTTGATAAATCGTCTAATTTTATGCTATTTCTTCTCAATGTTTAAGTACTTTATATAATGCACTATCTATATAATTAAGCTTCGATTAGTTATAAACTCTAGTAGTTTATTTGGTGGGAGATGAAAACTTGTTCCGATATTCATTAGCCTCTGGAATTTATTTGGTGGGTTGGTATTGACGTGGAACATTGCTGTCAGTCTTGTTTGTGCCTTGTGCGGCTCTTCCTACTCACCCCCTATTCAAAGGAATCATAGTACAATTTTGACTGCTTTTGCATTAGTTCATTTATATTAAAACTTTGAAGCAATGGTATTAGGTACGGCATGTGTTTGGTGTGGTTCCATATGATTTAGATGATATTGGTCATTTGAAGGACACTATTTGTATTTGTTTTTGTAAATTTCCCCATTTTGTGTCTTATCTTTTGAAGTAAAAAAAAGTAAAAACTACTTTTATTATTATTTTTTGGGAGATTCACTATTATACCCAATATGGGGGCCCAAATTATAAAAATACCCTATATAAAATGGACTTTAGAAACACACCCAACGCCCATTTACAACATAACAAAAAAGCTTTTAACTTCTTATAAATTACAAAACTGCCATCAATTTCTTAAAAAAAGCCCAACCCCAAAATCTCATAAAAATACCCAAAGCACTCAATAGGGCATCAAAGTAATTTAATAATCAATATTAAATTCAATAAGGCTAGCTATCATTTTTTGGGTTTTTTTTGGGTTTGTTTATAGGAATTCAATTGTGTAGAGTTTATTTATAATATTAGTGCTAGAAATGGGTATATCACTAAATATCTCTTTTTTTTTTTTGAAGAAGAAAATTTGACAGTTCAAATTCTCTTTCACAGTTTTACTCTGCTGCAAATTGCTTGCTTTATAATTATATCGTATGTATTTGATCCATGTTATAATTCCTTTTCCTACTCCTCAAGTCATCTTCATCTCCAAAACAAAAAAACACACAGAAAGAGAGACCACATTCTACCTTATTCATTTTAATCGTTGAAACCATGCATTCTTCGTCTTCATGCAATTAAAATGAATAGGGTAGAATGTGGTGAACATGCATATGATAGGCGAACATGGTGATTTTTCATTTAGTATGACTGAATTGAATGTGTTCAGTTTTCTTGTTACCATTTTCCCTGTGCCACCCTGTTTCTTCCTTATTTTTGTGACACCTGTCCTCTCTCACTTACCATTAACCTAACTCTATTAAGTCTTCATCATCTCTACAACCCAGCGGCAACCTCCTTTGCACCCACTGCCCCAAGCCTCCCTTTATCTCTCTTAAAATTGCCAAACCAGATCAAGATTGTTGAATTAAGCCACATAATCTCCACTTCGAGTGCATTATCAACCGTGACCCTTGCTTTCCGTTCCTCACCAAATCAAAATTTTCTATCCAAACGACCACATGCTCTTCGCCTCAACGATGCCGGAAAATCTTGAAAGGTCTCTTTTTTAGGTCTTTCAGTTCTTCAAATTTTCAGCCTTGGAGCCTTTGGATGTTTGCCAGATCCGTTTCCGGGGGAGGAGGGGCGCGGGGGGCCCCGGGTTGGGTGGAAAACGTGGGAAGGTTGTGGTGATCGGCTGTTTGAGTTGGGTGGGTGATTCCTCGTTGGCTACTGGGCTGCTGGGTTTTTGCTTTTGTAGTTTCAATGTTTTTTAATTCAATGATAAGTTAACACAGTTAGGTTAATGGTAAGTGAGAGAGGACAGGTGTCACAAAAATAAAGAAGAAACAGGGTGGCACAGGGAAAATGGTAACAGGACAACTGAACTCGATTTGAATGGATACAAGGCTAGTACCAAAATAAATACTTAGTGATTGAATAATTACTAATTAACAATAAGCTATTAATCTTAATTTTCATTCTTTAATTTTTCACCTACAGTCTACATGAAAAAGAATTTTACTCTCACACTCATTCATCATCACAACACCAGTAGATAACAAGAAATAAACCAAAATAATAAAACAAAATAAAGGAAAGGGAGTGTTATGTGGGTTTAGGTTTGTCCAATAGGAAATTTTAGGGTGGGTGTCCATTAAATCATTCCCATGGCATGTGCCCGAAACCAGTTTTCATTTGTAGGAAATCACCATGAAGATGCCTTCCATTTTGAAACCTCCTTTACCGAACTTGAAGATTCACACGGTTATGGTTTTGGGCACTAGAACATTCGAAACAACAAGACTACAAACTTTGCTTACATGCAAATGAAAATTAAGGGGCCTCATTTTCATTTTTGGACGTGGGCCATTCAAAACTCAGAATCGGCTCTACTCTACGTGGGCTTAATTCTACTTTTGGTGTTGGGTGGGCTTAAACGTTTTTCCTCATAACAAATAAGTTATATGACTGTCGATAGTATTTTTCTTCATAATATTAATTTTAAAAAATTGAAATCGACAACTGTACTATATTTCAACCCACAGATTCCTGGATTACCCCATGAAAATTTTAAAAAGAACGTTAGCCTTTTTGGATTGACCTTTTTTCGTAAACTATAAATTTGGAGAATAAGTTGCAAAAGAAAGTCTTACAATAGTAAGTAATCAAATACTCATACAAAAAAGCCAACGAGGTTGGCTCAATTGGTAAGGTTCCTACATTGTGTGTAGCCCCATTAGTGTTCGACTCCCGTTATCAACAGTCCTCGTTGGTGTGCGATCTGTAATTGCATACATAAATCCATACTGGTGGCAGCTGGTAGTTGGGTGCAATGCATAAGTCCTTCCGACTCGACGCTGTAGGTTTGCCCTAGCGCTGATGGTGAAAGTAGTCAATCTCATCTTAAACTTTTCTCATAAAAAAGAAAAAGAAAAAAAAAAGGAGACAAACTTATTGGACATTGTGATCCTGTTAGGTAAAGCTTTTACTCAACGGCTCCACCTTCAACGGAACCTATCCATTGGTGTTTTAGGTTCTTGGGTCACACTTCTTTGATTGAAACTTTCCACTTCTTGCACCAATTCATCTTTTGTGTTGATACATAATGCGATCACCTACAATGGTATTCTGCAAAGCAATAGAAATATCAGGTAGTGTCAAAAGAAACAAGAACTTCACTGAGAGAAATTTAAAATTAAAAAAGAAAATAACAATAAGAATATTCACAGTGCAAATGTTAAAATCTAATATAGTTTTAGGGTGTGCTTGGGCATTATTCTAACAGTGCCAAAAGCACTTTCAAATATCCAAAAGTGCTTCTCATATTATTTGGCAAAGCACAAAATGCTTTGGGCTATAGATGAACTTTTAGGTGCGTCATCAAAAAACACTTTCAAAGTGAATGTGTAAGAAGCGCTTGTGTTCTATACTCCTAACTAAACTGTCCTTAGCACTGTGAAAAAAAAAAAAAGAAAAAAAAAAGAAAAAGAAGCATGCCATAAATGAAATTGAGTGCAACTTTGTTTGAGTAACAAGTATTAACCAAAGTGAAGATGCTCACCAGTACTCCACCAGGATTAGTCCATCAACTAAACTAATATTAATGGGCTCTTGCGCATATCATTCCTTAAATTTAAGATTAAGACCTTGTTTTGGGATTCTAACCTAATGAATTGCAGTATTTTGAATTGGGGTTCTTCGATCTAAGTCTAAAATTCCTATCTGTCATTGGGTTTAGTCCACACCTTTTTTGCTGTAGATTTGGGTCCATTGACTTTTATTAATTTTTTTCACCCTTTGAGGTAAATAAGGAAAGAACAATAATTGAAAATCCAAATTAATGTATCGATTCTTTTCTTCTAAATAGATTTCAAATTTAAAATTTGAAATCCTTCTATTGCCGCCATGACATAAACGAAGTTCATATAAAACAATGAAAGTAGGAGAATTATTGATGATATCTTCCTAACAAATATTTACCTGACTACTAGGTAAATATGATATAATATACCTAATTATTAGGTAAATATAAGATAATAGACCTAATCAATATTACCACCTGTCCAACCACGCCTCATCATCTACCTGGTCGCCATCTGCTGTTACAGGTACAAAATACCCAGTCCCTCATTTCTTGTCTTATTCTTGCATTTCATCACCACATTTTGCCTTCTTAGCCAACATTTCAGGCACCACCGAACCCACTAGTTACGCTCAAGCTATCCTTGATCCCAATTGACAGTAGGCCATGCAAACAGAATTAGATGCTTTAGCACAAAACCATACATGGACTCTTATCCCGCTGCCACATAGACACAAACCCATTGGTTGTAAATGGGTTTTCAAACTCAAATATAAATCTGATGGCACCATTGATCGTTACAAAGCCTAGCTTGTGGCCAAGGGCTACACATAGGTGGAAGGCATTGATTACCAAAAAACATTCTCTCCCATAGCCAAACTCACCACATTGTGTTGTCTTCTCATTGTTGCCGCTACTCGTAATTGGTTCATCCATCAATTAGATGTTTAGAATGCCTTCTTCCACGACGATTTGCACAAAGTGGTGTACATGGAACCTCCTTCCGAACTTCGCCGACAGGGGGAGAATTGTTGAGCCAATTCTTAACAACTAAAATGAGTTATTAAAAACAGTAACTTTAATTCTCGCAAGTGCACGAACCGTTTATAGTATAGCTTATGTAAATGCGAGGTCGATCCCACGGAGAATGGTAACTTGGTTCCAAGTTAAATTACTTAGAATGCTAGAAAAACATAGAACAAAGAAACTGACTAACTAGCTAAAGGCAAGGTCGAATTCAACAATGTCTCTTGCTAATTACTCAAGGTCTAGGACAGAATCCTAGCACTACACACGCCCTCGAAATGGGGTTTTGTTGTTGAAACGAAAAGAAGAAAGTGAAATAAAAGTGCTCGAAAGTAAACACTGGCAGCAATCAACAAGTTGTGAAACAATGATTGAGAGGTGTTAGAGCCTTGGAATCCACCACTAGTTTTCCTATCCAAGTTATGAATGCATAGAAATTGACTCAAGCTTCATCAACAATAGATTATTGCATACAAGCCTATGGTATCTAGGTGCAAGATGCATGATTCTCCTAAGGCATGTGATTATGCATGGTATCTACACAACACGTGATCTCTAATATGCAACCTAAGCATGGTATCTACTTAGAATAAAGCACACAAGAGTCATTAAGCTCCTTGAGAATATGATAATCACACAAGTCCTAGAACATGGTATCTGTCCTAGTCAACCTATGGTTATTAACCATTTGAATGATTCTTAGGCCATTCATGTGTTGCTTGTGAAAGAAGAGTAGAATTGGTGAATCCAAACCCCTTCCCAACCTGTGCTAGATGCATAAAATCCTAGTTAGCTACTCCAAGAAAACATACATCAAGCACATAATAAAATGGAGATTAACAACTTGATAATAAAAGCAAGGAAATCAATTAACTATAAAATCATCCATAACATTGAATATTCATGACTAGGGCTTCATCCTAAGCCCTAACTAAATGGATTAGTTAGATATAACTATGAATACAGAAAATAAGAAATACATAGATAGGATAAAGAGAGGAGAAGAACTAGATGACGGCAGCAAGGAAGTTCCCAGGACAACTCCAAGCTCTATTGACAGCACCAAGCTCCCTTCTCTCTTTGTGGTGAATCTGAATGTGTGTATGAGAGTAATGGATGAAGTGAATGTGTGTGTCTCACCCCCCTTCTTGAATGAGTGTGCAGCTCTCTATTTATAGAGTGCAATTTCGTCCTCCCCTTTGGCTGCTGAAGCACACCTCTTTTAGCTGCTCCTAACTGCTCCAGCTGGCCATACTTGCCAACTGCTCCAGCTGACAAACTTGCTAACTGCTCCAGCTGACAAACTTGCCAACTGCTTCAGCTGCCAAATACATGCTTTGGTATGGTTTCGTTATGGAAAGCTTGACTTTTGTTCATCTTTCTGAGCTTCTGAGCTGATTTGACTCTCATGTGTGGCTGCCTATGTGTAGCACATGGCTCTAGGGATGTGGCCACATTAAATGTGATGGCAGCCAATATGATATTTCTGTGAACTTATTTCAGTCTTTGACATGTTGAGGGCTCCGGATTTATCCAATTGGGCTGAACTTTGGATATGTTATAATAGACACCCATTGGAACAACTTCTATCAAGGATGTCTCCTCATCCAACCTGTGTAAGTTGCTGAAATGAGGCCTGCAAGATGACCTACGAAACTGGACTGACAAGGAGTGTGGCTCAAATTGGTTTTGTCTTTAAGCTCATATTCCTCTTGTGCCACTCAGCCCTTAACATGCATGAATTGTATCAAATGTCATCCCCTTGCTGTCTTAACCTACAAAATACACAAACATAGGTAAGAGACTCAAAATTAAGAGAAGCTAAACAAAATTACTAAGCAAAGAAGGCATGCAAATGTGTGAAATTATGACCTTATCAAGAATACCGTCTGTCGGCTCAATAAGTCCCTTTATGAACTTGAACAGGCTTCCAGGAACTGGTTCTCCAAATTTTCTGGTGCTATTCAACAAGCAGGCTTTCATCAGTAAAAAGCCGATTACTTATTGTTCACCAAGGTTCGAAATAATTCTTTTACTATAGTTCTTATTTATGTGGATGAGATACTTCTCACAGGGCTGATTTGCAAGAAATGGACCGTCTCAAATCCTTTCTCCTCAAGCAATTTCGCATCAAGGACCTTGGTGATTTAAAATACTTCTTAGGTATTGAGTTCTCTTGTTCCAACAAAGGTATTTTCATGTCTCAAAGAAAATATGCATTGGACATATGCAGGTCTCTTGACGGTTAGTGGGACGTTTGATCTACCTCACTATAACAAGGCCCAACGTAGTATATTCAGTTCGGACATTGAGTCAATTCATGCATGAGCCTAGAAAACCACATTGGGATGCAGCACTTCATGTTCTTAGATTTATCAAACATTCTCCAGGTCAAGGCTTATTATTTCCTGCATCTAACAATCTTGCTTTGAGAGCTTACTGTGATTCAGACCATGCTGGTTGTCGTACCACAAGACAATCTATCACAGGTTTTTGTATTTTTTTGGGAAATTCTCTCATCTCATGGAATTTCAAAAAGCAACAACACGTTTCTTGTTCATCCGTAGTAG
>NC_047657.1:2940111-2944321 GCF_902201215.1 Prunus dulcis | reverse complement strand
TTGAAAAACATAGGGATATCGAACTAAAATCTGAACATAATCAACTTAAGATATTCAAATAAATATAGATAACATGATTATAACCACATACTAAACAAAGATAGATCAGTATAACTCAAATGAATTTACTAATAAAAATGAGTAAACCATAACTGCATTAAAAACTTTAAAATCCTTTAAAACTGCCACCTAACTGTACCCCTGATAGCCGTCAATTCCCTGGCAGATCTCGGGCGTCACACAGGCTACCCGAGCCGCAAACTGGCGAAATCAGGGGACTATGATCAGCCTGATCCGCCGGCAGGTCCTCGGTGACACCAAGTCACTCAAGTCGCTCGGGCAGGATGCAGGGGACCGTAGTCAGCCTGATCCGCAATCCTGGCAGGTCTCGGGGACACAGAGTCAGCCGAGCCGCAATCCTGGTAGGTCTCGGGACACCAAGTCTGCCGAGCCGCAAATCCTGGCACTCACGGTTCGAGCGTCCCCGGAACTCGTGAGGCAAGTCAAGTGCACTGACTAACTGAAATCAGACCGGATGTCCGTCGACATCGGTCCAACTCTGGGTAATCACCAACTGTAGAGCGGGTACATGGTGGTTTAAAATAACTGTTTCTGATAAAAACTGATCTACTCTGAACTCTGGTAAATCTGAACTAAACCACTAATTTGGCCTCAAAATTACAAATCTGCTGCTAGTCTAATTTTATAAAATAAGGGTATTTGCATCATAAAATTTATGCTGAAATCACTTATTCAAGATCAAATATAAAATATGATTATAAAATCTTTTGAGAAAGAAAAGTCCACTCACTGCTGGTTCGAGCTAGCTGGGCCTCTCGAGGGTCCCTCCTGTAGATCTGCCGGACTCCTGGTGCCTGCTTATCCAAGAATAATCAATTAAACAACTGCTGGATAAAAGAAATTTACATTAAACACCCTGCCCCCGGCTCCTAGAAATACGTGCATTTCAACTCGAGTTACTCCTATGCCCACACTAGCCCTTTCTGACACTGGGACCGTTTTTTTTGGAAGGTACGATACTCTGTTAAGCGAGAAACCGTCAGATCGGCCGACCCGGGACCTGTGGGGTCCACGGTGTCCGATGGCCAATCTGAGCTTCCCGGAAGGTTTCTCATACAACGGGAACCATGTTCTGCGAATTTGGTCCGAATCGGACGGTCGGATTGGCCAAAATCGCGTTATCGCTTAAAACCCTAACCCTAGCCCCAGGGTTCGCGATTCCGGAGTATCCGGGACTCCGATTCGCGATCCGTCGAATCCTAAGCGATCCTGAAATCACGTAGACCGACATATCCAAAATTCAGCGCGATCCAACGATTAAACGGTACTGCACCCACGGATCGCGCGATATGGAAAATCCGTTCGGGGCTCAAATGGACTCCGAATCGAGATCCGCGAAATCCCACGCGCTCGTGACGACACGAGGACCTCAAAACTGGCCAGAGCCGTGCCACCACCCTGGCCCACGCGCCGCCACACGCGCGGCCAGATTGGGTGTCCAAAGCGATTCGGGTGTGTCGAAAAATCGTGGAACCGAGACTCCAAACTCCTACCCTAGGTAAAACACCCTATTTGGAGTCACTTTTGTTCTTGGACCACCCCCAAAAAGTGGCCGGAAATGGCCGATCACGGCGGCCAAAGTTCGGCCGATTTTCAAATTGAAAATCGAGTGATCTAGAGATTGAATTGATCTAAACCCAGTTAACCAGCTGATAGAGCACTCAAAATAGGTGGAAAACCATACCTCACTCGAAAGAATTGGTGGCGAAATGAGGGAGAAAATCAAACTGGAAGTTTGATCATAACAGTCGGCGAAGATGGCTGATTCCGGCCAAATCCGGCGAGCTGATGTCGGCGACGGCCCAGGCGAGGAAGGCGGCGACGTGCTGAGTCGAACGGGACCAACGGCGGAGGTAGCCGTGGCCTGTGGCGGCAGCAGGCGCGATCGGAAGTGGGGAGGGCTGGCTGGTCGCGTGCACGGGAGAGAGAGGAAGGAGAGAGAGAGTGAGGGGTTAAAAATCTGACTTTTCCAAATTACGATTTTGCCCTTCGCGATGTTTTGATCGTAATTTCTTCGTTAAAACTCCAATTCGGGTCTACTCCGTGTCTACGGACTCCTTTCGCCGGGCTCTACGCAACGGCGCAAGCGGAATTCCCAAATTCTTTCTCGATCAAAAAGTTAAATTTTTTCCCATTAAAATATTCGAGGGCAAAATCGTCTTTTTGCTAAAAGATATTTTCTTTGTTTTCTAGATATTTTGTTTTGGGTTCTTACAATCCCAGTCTTTAGGTGTGATTGGATAGATAGTTCTGGTCTTGTAGTCGACGAACTTGGATTTACCCTTGTAGATTTGAGTAAAATTGGACATAGGAATGACCAATTTGTTTTGGCTTCTCAAGTCAAACAAATATTTTTTGTTGACGACCCGATGCATCGTGGTTGGTCGGTAGTGTTATCAATGCCTAAAAGAGAATATAATGATGTTATTGGTGATGAAGTCTTAGGTGATGTGATAATTGAGTGTGAGCCATTTACTAGAGGGATGCCAAATGTTGACACATTTGATGAACTGTTTGGTGAGTTAGGTGGTCAAAATATTCGAGGTGGGTGTGAAGATATATGGATTGAATGATGCTTATGTAATTGGCAGTGTATGACATTAATTTTGTAATATATTGTAATGTGATTTCTTCACTTTCATTATACAGGTTTTGGCCACAAAACAATCAGTGCAAAAAATACTGGTTCAGATTACAACATTATATTCTGCATAAAAAACGACGTCTGTTCAAATAAAACACGGCGTTGTTGTGAACCAGTTATTCAGCATATTTACCGACGTCTTAAAGCAACGTAACAATGAAGAACCACGGCGCTATTGTGAAGCAATTATTCAGGATATCACGTCGGGGAAGGATTAAGAACCGCCATGTAATTCTAAATAACACGACTCCAATCCCATAATACCGACGTCTAAAAAACGAGATAAATAATCTGAACGTTAAAAAATACGGCGTCATCATACATTTTCCACGTCGCAAGTTCTTTTATAAACGAAGAGGAACGAAATGAATTCCGACGGTAATTCATTATAACCGCCGTCTAATATCAATTAAACGACGTTATTTGTAATACGGCTCTCATCATAATCAGCGCCGTCTATATGTTCTGTAATACGGCTCTCATTTATTTGGAACCGACGTTGTTTAGAAGTTCAACGTCGTCTACATTAATAAGTGCGACGTGAGTAATGAATACATATAAATACAACGTCGACTATATAAATGCCACCGACGTTGTTTCGCATTTCAACGTCAACTATATAAATACATACATCGTAAATAATGACACTGACAACTATTTCCACGTCATCTTTTTTAGAAAAATCGAAGTGGAAAATTTATTTCACGACGGTTGTTTGTAAATAAGAGACGTAGTAGATTTCAATAACGTCGTCTTCTCATGTATTTAAAGGCGTCATATTTTTTCTTGTCGTGAAAATTATATTTAACGGCGTAGTGTTTTAGTTGTCATCGTTGTATGTCTATCTTGCGGCCTTGTTCTTTTAATATGTGTCATATTTTTCCTTTTTAACGACGGTGATTTGTTTGAGTTGGTCGTCTATTCTCATCCTCGACTATTTTTTAAAATTTTAGCAGACTAAACACGTCTGTTTTTATTTGTTTTCGGCGTTGTTTTATTTAACAACGTCTAATATTTATCGTCGTTGTTTGTTTCTGAAAATAGGACGTATAAATTTTGTAATACGACTCTCATATTTTGTAACCGACGTTGTTTTGTTGTTCAACGTCTACTCTATAAATACATACGTCGTAAATAATGACACTGACAACTAGTTCCACGTCATCTTTTATAGAAAAATCGAAGTGGAAAATTTATTTTACGACGGCTGTTTTTATATAGGCGACGTAGTAGGGATCAATAACGTCGTCATCTAATGTATTTAAAGACGTCATATTTTTTTATTGTCGTGAAAATGATATTTAACGGCGTCTTATTTTAATTTTCGTCGTTGTATGTCTATCTTGCGGCCTTATTCTGTTAATATGTGTCATATTTTTCCTTTTTAACGACGGTTTTTTAAGAGATTTGGTCGTCTATTCTCATCCTCGACTGCTTTTTTAGATCTTTTTGCAGTACAAAGGCGTCGTTTTGTATTTGTTGATG
>NC_047657.1:2918950-2940101 GCF_902201215.1 Prunus dulcis | reverse complement strand
ATCGAACGCAGAGAGCTTCAAAGAGAAGAGCTAAGAGCATAAAGAGCATAGAACCAATAAAGGGAAAGACGGAGCGGAACTCAGAGGACCAGTGCTTGTAGAAGGGGACGCGACTGACGGCAATGAGAGCGAATCCGGACAAGAGCGCTGGCTGAAGACGGCCGTGCCACGCAGGCGACAAGTGGCGGATATAGTCAACTACCACATAGGCGATGGCGGCGATTCCAAGGCCGCCGGACCTCGGCGGCCACCGCATGGTGGTGAAAGCGAAGGAGTGAGTTGATGCTGATGAGTTTGGTTTCGAGGAAACTGGGAGGTAGGGAAGGCTGGGACATAGGCGTTTGAACATTCCAACAATATAAACTATAGTTAGTTGTTTTGTTTTCATGGTGTTTCGGTTAATGATTGTGAGAAGTAAATTACTCCATTTGTTGGGTTTCTATTAACCACTCTCTACACACGCCTGAATTTTATTATATTAACCGTTGGTAAAAAGATTTTTTTTTTCAATCACGCTCGCTATTCACGTCTTAAAATGTTTGCCTTAATTTTTGCAATTGTATTGTCAACAAATTATTGAAACAAATGTGGTATTTGTCTTTGTCTCTTCTTTAGTATTTACACATGAGTATTTTGGGCAAATGATAAAAATACCCAAATAAAGCAAGAGGTTTATTTAGGGCCCTTCACTTTTGAGTGTCTTTCGTTCATTTATTTAGTTTCATTCTAATATGCCATCATCCTTAAGTAGCCAGCCCCAGGGCCTTCACCATAACTTTTTGAAAAGCTTGATCCCCCTCCACCTTGATTCTTTCCATGTAATGAGATGAACCAGATGGGGCTGCATAAACTCCATATTTGAATTAGAAGGTAGCTCGACTGTGATCTTTTACAACTAACTTTTTTTCTCCGTCGATAAAAATCGTCACCTTCCTTGCACCAACATTGTGAATCACATTCAGTCTGAACCATTTATTATAGATATTTGCAGCCACCACATTGTGTGTGTAGTACTTCAAGTCCCCATCGCACACCCTTAATTGTGGGGTTGTAGCTTGATGGGCTGCACCAAAGATCTGCATTATTGTAACGCCGGAACTACGCTGGGGCACTAAAAAATGGTCTTCAAATTGCCAAACTCCTTAAGTGTAACCATGCCCCTAGGAAAACAAGAGATGCAACTTTTTAGGAATTGTGAATATCAAAGACAATATATTGTTTCAAACACACATTTTGATATAACATTCTACACTTATAAACACTCAAAAATGTCATATGTTCAAATTTAATGAGAAGTTTTTATTTTGTGGAAACATGTCATCTTTTAATTGAATTATTCTGTCATTAATTTAATAATGTCACTGTCACGTAAAAAGAATGGCATCACACAAGTGTTTCTCGCATCATGAACTCGAAGACGTTCGTGGGCCATAAACACAACTTTGATACACTATATTTACGACAAGAAAATTAATTTGGTACTTAGTTTGAAAAGGGTATTAGCCTAGAGATAGAGAGGAGGGGAAAGAATAATACATACAGAAATTCTTATTTCTGTGCGTGGTCCGGTTGGACTGTGCTTTTTAAAGGGCTTATATCATTGGCGTAGAGACCCAAAACCTTCTCAACTCCATCCACGTTGCTGTAACGATCCGCCGGAGATTTGTTACATGGTACCTGCGGTCGTGTTCAGTCAATTGCACAGGAGTGAACCCATGAGTAGGATCAGCACCACAAAAATGTTGGGCTTCCAAGAAACACAAGAGTTGCAGTTGCAGAATCACAACCCTCCTCATGTAACAAGTGATTTCCATTTTGTACGATATGTATCTCAAGTTGTTGAGTTAATTTCAAGATCTTTATAGTGATATATGAACAACAGCAACTTCCAAGGATTGGAATTGATTGATTTAATCGAATAAGAGGCCTTTGCCTCAAGGGTGGGCAGCTGGTTAACTTACATGCATTGCCCTTTAGATCACGCTGCTGCACAGTGACATTGACATCAAAATTGAAGAGTAAACAAGAATTTTGGTCAGATAACGTACTGTAAGAATGGCTTCGTCAAAATGTGCACTTTAAAATTTTAGATTTGCTATTGCCCGTTTGGATAACTACTTCGTTTTCACTTTTTATTTTTTATTTTCAGTTCTTTTGAAAACATAATATTGAGAAATATTTCAGTGTGTCTATAACATTAGCGTGCGGTTTTATCAATCCATTTATATTATAAATTGTATAGTGTGATAACACTAGCGTGATAAAACCGCACGCTAGGTGAATTGGATTTAATCGTTAGTGATAGTACCAAGTATAGTGTGAGTATCTGATAGGCCATATCCTCCAATCCAATAAAGTAGGGATTTTCAGAGTTTAAGCCATCTCCAGCATGGGCTATATCCTAAATATAGATCTAAAATAATGCAAAACCCATCTCCAGTCATGGGCAAAATTTTTTTTTTTTTGGCCAAATTTGGCCCTTTAGCCCTCTAACCGGGCCACAATAGCCCAGCTTATGACAAATTTTTTGTAGGCCCCATGCATGTGCTTTTCAAGAAGATAAATTATCAACGTGGTCATCTTTTTAAATGTTTTCAAGTGTTGTTTAAAAATATTATAAAAAATTATTGGTCATGACTGTTGGAGGTCAGACCATTGAAACCTATCCATTTTTTATTTTATTTTTAAAATATGGTCACGTTTTTAAATGTTTTCAATTCGTGTTGTTTAAAAAAAAAAATATTAAAATTCTTGTTCTTATCAACGTATACGTGTCATATATGGAATATTGTCTCTAGATAGTAGTTTAATTAAATTAAATAATACATAGTTGTGGAATGTACGAGTGTTGTACCATAGTTTTTCTCAAAATAAT
Organism: Prunus dulcis; assembly: GCF_902201215.1. Classification (NCBI taxonomy): domain Eukaryota; kingdom Viridiplantae; phylum Streptophyta; class Magnoliopsida; order Rosales; family Rosaceae; genus Prunus; species Prunus dulcis. Next base: position 2,937,226 of record NC_047657.1, on the reverse strand, counting down.
AAAACATGAAGGACTCTAAAATATAGCCCTGCATGACTGGAGATGGAAAAATTTATGGAGGGCTAAATTTTTAACCCTAGAGAACTTTGACAAGACCCGCCCCAAATTCCTTGGAGTCCGAGATGAATCCTAAGGTATTTCAGATATCAAGCTAATGCCGGGCTCGCTTATGAACGATAAAGCCTTTATTTATATTTTTCAAATCAAGGAAAAGAGGGACGAGACTTTCTGCCGAAATTTCGGCACAGTCTCTCCTGAAAAATGGACATTTCCCAAAATTTTCAACCTGTCAAAAATGTAGTTTAAAATTCCCAAATTTCAGCATGCACAATGTAAAAGCACACAGTTCACAGAATAAGCCCATTCCTACATGGGCGATAACATAGCAATTCTAAAGACTCAGACCAGGATCAATCATCCATCCAAATAGGTTTCAGACTCAACAAGACCACAAACACCTTTTGACCACAACTAATCAGTAATATTGAAATATAACCAATCATTTAATCTCACATCGACTGGACTTCAGTCTCTCCGACATAATTCAAACCAAACTTTATAAAACTAATAAATAGGATATGGTCCTTGACAGGACCCGACCCAAGTTCCACTTTGGAATTCGAGCCAGACCCTGTGCGTGTCCGACACCTGACGGATGTCGGGCACGAATGACCTAATTGCCCTTCTATACAAAGCACGATAAAATAACAAGGTTGATTTCTATCGAAAAATCGGCAGAGTCTCCCTTGTAACTGGGTCAATACCAAAACATTTACACATGCCAAACAAGTATATATGTATATAACCAACTGCCAGCATACGTATATATACATTCAAACAGTTAAATTCTAAGTCTATGGCAAAATATCAGAGCAACTACTAAGAATTTACAAAGGAGTCAATTTTGTTACAAAACAAAAGTCCTACATCAAAAAGGAAAGAGCGGAAGGTGGAAAACGGCCCGGTGGTGGATCCCTTTGCACGCCTACTGCCTGGGGCGCAAAACATTAAAAAGGGTAAGTGGACCCAAAAACAAAGTTTAGAAAATAGCATATGAACATACTAACCCCACTGTAAAAACAGTTATACAAACTAAATTATTCTCTTTATTTCTGAAATCAATGCACTCATATAATTATACATGTATATAAGCCAATCATACTCATGGTCAACATTAATTTCTTAAGGCATTGAAAACAGTTTAAAACTACCACCTAGGTGTACCCTTTATTTCCGTCAATTCCTTATATCCGTCAATTCCTTGCATCACCATGGGTGACACATACTCGCAGGGCTCAGTGACACGAGGTCAGTCCGAGCCGCAACTCGCAGGATTCAGGGGACCGTAGTCCACCTGATCCGCATTACTCGCTCCACACGAGTTCGAGTACCAAAGAACTCGTGGGGCAACTGTCAAGCATGCTGACTAAACCGAAGGCAACCAATACAATCCGAAGGCAACATTTAATCTGAAGGCAACTTATTTACTGAAGGCAACATTTGTATATCTGGGTACAAGGTGGTTTAGGAAAATATAAAGTTTCTGAAGAAAATATGTTGAATAACTGAATTTCTGTAACCTCTAAAATTCTGCTGCCATTTATCTGATAATTAACTAGAATTTCTTTTCCTATATCCTTTAAAGGGTATTCCACTCGGCAGCATGCAAAACAAAATATTCAAAAGCATAGAACAGCTTATAAAACACTAATCTTTGACTAAAATTAATTCAAGATCAAATACTGTAACTGAAACTGAACTGCTTAAATTCATTTATAAAAACAAAGAGTCCACTCACTGGTAGTCCGTGCTCGCTGGACCTCTTGAAGGTCCCTTTTGCAGGTCAACTGGTGCCCGGGTGCCTGATTCAATGACCATAATATTCTATTAATACAATATAGTATTAATTTAAAAACCCTGAACCCCGGCTCCTAGAAGTACATGCATCAGATTAAAGTTGTTCCTATGGCTATAAAAGCTTGCCTTCCACTTGGACTAGTTTAGCAGTATCTTGGGACTCAAAAATCGCTAAAGTCCCAAAAAGTCAACCCGGGACCCCACAGGTACATGACCTCGCAATTATGATCCGGAAGCCTCTAAAAGTTCCAATATACTTAGGACACATGTTCTGAGGGTTTGGTCTCGATCGGACGGTCGGATTGATCACGATCGTACAATCGTACAATCGCACGATTACTAAACCCTAGCCCTAGGGTTTGCGATTTCGGAGTATCCGAGACTCCGATTCATGATCCGTCGAATCCTAAACGATTCTGAAATTTTCTAGAGTAACATATCTGAAAAAGATTACGATCCAACGGCTAAACCATATTGAACCTGAAAATCGCACAATATGTAAAATCCGTTCGAGGCTCAAACGGTATCCAAATTGAGATCCGCGAATTCCTACGCGCTTGTGACAACCTAAGTATCTCATCAGGACACAGTATCACTTCACAACTCTCGCCCACGAGCCGCCGCATGCGCCGGCAGCGCTGGGTGTCCAAAACGATTACGCATCGCCGAAAAATCTCAAATCCACAGCCCCAAACTCCTACCCTAGGTATAACACCATATTTGGAGCCACTTTTATTCTTGGACCTACCCCAAAAACTGATCGGAAGTGGCCGAACTCGGAGGCCGAAAACTGGTTCAATTCGAAAATCAATTACCTACGTTGAGAACCAATTAAATCCTACCCAACAGGCAGCTAGAACAGCTCGAGAGGTGCAAAATCCATACATGGCTCGTCCGATTTGGAGAAGAATTGAGGGAGAATGAACGGTTCGAAGTTTTGAAAAAACCGGCGTGATTTTTCGCAAATTCTGGAGACTGGCGAGCTGCTCGCGGCAGGAGTGGGCTGAGGCGTGACGGCGGGGTCGGGCCGGCCAGGTTGGTGCCGGTGCCGTGGCCCATGATGGCCGGAATTGGTAGCGGAGCAACAAACTAGACGGAGGCACAGTGCGCTCGCGACACGAGAGAGAGAGAGAGAGAGAGAGAGAGAGAGAGAGAGAGAGAGAGAGAGACTGAGGGAGAAGAGAGAGAATGAGGTTTTGTAAAAATCTAATTTTTCAAATTACCGTTTTGCCCCTCGGAGTATTTTAACCATATTTCCTTCTTTAAAGCTCCGATTCGAGCCCACTTCGTGTCTACGGACTCATCTCGTCATGCTCTACGCAACGGTGTGTGTGAAAGTGTCAAATCCCTTCTCGGTTAAAAAGTCAACCTTTCTTTAATAAATCATTCCAAGGGCAAAATTGTCTTTTCCTCTTAATAAATTACTAATTAAATATTAATTTAGGTTTGGGTTATTACAGTCCTAGTGACCAAAGTAAAATTCAAAAATATACTTGATCTTGCGGCTGCACCTGGGTAAGGCCCCAGGCTACATACGTACCCTTACTAAGGGATCAAGGCACACGTAGTTTTACAATCCATAATCACGAACCAAATGATATACAATTAGTTTTAGTAATACCAATAAATTAATTCTTTTAAACATTAATCTTTTCCCAATATAGTACAAAAATTCCTTTTTCCTCTCCCTATTACTTTACTACACACCGGAGAGTCTAATGCCATGCATAGTAAAGTAACAGTAACCAAAGTGTACGGATCCTTTACCACATGCCAGAAAATCCAACGCCACATGTAGCCTAACCAAACCATGTTCTTTGCACGTAGACCACTTTATCACACGCTGGATAATCTGATGCCACGTGTGATAAGCTAATAACATAACCATTTACACGGCTGTGTTTTGGCTCCTCCAGAACCACCCCAAGAAGCAATTTTGCAACCTCCCCTCTATTGCCCCTCCATTCGGGAGTTTTTATGACCTTCTCGAGATTCTCTACCGCCTTATAGAACAAGGCCAAGACGCTGCAGAGCGGCTCCATTGTGACCCAGACTATAAGCTCTTACACGACCGGGTTATGGATGTCTTTATGGAGCAGTTGAAGTCTGATATTGACAAATTCAAGCAGCACAAGCTCGATTTGAAGCCATCCGATTATATAACTGACGGTGATGAAGACAACGACGACGACGAAGAAGAAGATGATAAAGATGGTACTCTTGATGCTGAAACTTAAGCTGATGTTTTGTTAGCGAGGCTGCAGTGTTGCATTAGCAAACACTCTGAGGCCACCGTGCTTCCCGCGCCGTTTTGTTGTGTGAAAGCATTGTGTGGAGGCTTTTCCCATGCAAACCAGATCAATCAAATCAATCATATCAATCACAAGAGTGGGAGCGGCTTAGGAATGAGGTTTTGGCACTGGAATCGTCAAGGCATGTTTTTCAGACGACAGCGCTCAGAAGTTACGACGTATTTGGAGGAGTTGAAAAAAGCAGGAGGAAGAGGAGGCAATTTGAGTGGCCATGGCAGCATAATAAAGCCGGATGCTATGCTCCCAAATGAGATCACACGCTATGTAGTAGAAGATGGGGATGTTGGGGAATCGACTGAGCTTCAGTGGAAGGCAACGGTGGAGGATATGTACCTAAAACAGCAGCAGCAGCAAATGCAGGGGCAGGGTTTGGGAAAATTTAAAAACTGCTTGGCAGTGTGTCACATCAAAGATTTCATGGGCATACGCCCCAGAGAATTGGCGGTGAGTTTAGGACTTTTGGTATCTGAACTGAGTGAAGTGACGGCATGGAAAGGAAAGGTATCAGTTCCAGTCATTTGCCGAATTAGCTGCTGCTGCATTCGATAGAAGGGGATGATCTCAAGTCCAAGTGCGAGTTTATGATGAGGACATGTAGCAGTGAGTTGGGATTGTATGTTCATAGTCGGAAGGTATGGGACTTCATTCTGGAAGTTGCTGTGAAAGAGAACTTGAAGGCAGAGCAGATGGTTAAGAAGGTGTTTGTGTTCACCGACTTAGAGGATATGGTGATGGTACATTCTTGAAGACTCTATATGAGGCAAAACAGAGCGAGTTTAAGGAGCAAGGGTATGGGGATAATGCAGTGCCACACATTTTGCTTTGGAATATGGGGGATTGGAACAAGCCTTGTATAGAAGAACATCATCGAGGGGTGACGCTGTTGAGGGGCTTCTCTGAAAACTTGCTCAAGTCTTTCTTGGATAATGGTGGGGAAATTGGCCGGCGCCGTCTTATGGAAGCAGCCATTGCTGACAAAGAGTATCAAGCTCTCTCTGTGGTGGACTGAATTTGAACTGAGATCTAGATCAAGATCACGATCAATCCATTCAGTATTTGGAGGGATTGATCTAATGATTCATCATCTGGTATCATAAATTTGAAGATTATTAGTACGTAGAATCTCATTGAATTAGTTTAGTAACCTTGAATTTAATTTGCTTAGAAGTTTTGCACTGATATAATGTCTGTCTTAGCTTAACCAGTTGTTAGATGGATATATGTCTTATATTCCTGATCAACATTTCCAATCATCATTGTGCATCATCTGTTTTAGTTAAATTTAATTTTAAACTTGAGTTATTTCGCAAGCTAACTAGCTAGCAACATTGGGAACATTAACCTGACTAGAGCTTTACAAAGCATTGGACATACTGAGACATTAATCCCAAACACCATGAAAAACACTAGCAAAGAATACATGGACTTGGAACAAATTTCTTATTGTGACTATCCCTTCAGACTTTATACCATAAAAAGCATTGGGCATAACGGCCAATTCACTGCTCATAAGTCAACTAAAAAAAGCAGAACATCACTTAACTAGTTTTAGTTTACATATAATTTGCCCCCTAAAAGCAACGGATACAAACCGTAAGAGAATTTTTGTTTAGAATTCAAACACAAAACTAGTATCAACCCAATAAACTAAACAGAACAGAACTCACTCCATATATCGAAGAAGCGTGGTCTATCTTCACCCTTGCTCTTGCTATTGGGACCACTATCACCGCCGCCATGAAAACGGTGATTGGTTTGTCGAGTGAGTTTGACCAGAAGAGGGAAAGTTTCTCTCTCACAAGAGGCTGGAGTATCTAGTCTAGAGAAAACTTGCCCTGTTTTTTCGGTCTGAAGTGTTGTGTGGGTTTTTGGGATTATTTTTGTTGAATGTGTTTACTGAATTATGGGTTTGGACACAACTTCAGGTGATCAATCAAAGCTATGTCCTTTTCATATCAGCTGGATACTCCACGGATCCTTTTGTTTTGTTTTTGTTTGGTGTGTGTGTGCTGTCTTTCTATTGATTTTCGTAGTGTTTTATAGTTTTGCAATTCTGAGTAGAAATAAAGAAAGCAAATATTTCCCTCGGAAGAAAAAATAATAATAATAAAGCAAATACAACCTCAAACATATGTATGATATCGAAACAATCCGAGCCAACATAGCAAATGAACTGTTCAACATTCACCATAACCTAATCCATCAGTGTCCATCACGACAGAATCCTTAATGAACCCATTAGTGTTCCATCATCACAGCATCCTTCACCACCTCCACCGTAACCCCAGCTTTGGTAGCCGTCTCCCTTATACCTTTTTTAACATGTGAATTGGCGGAATCGTGGATTAACAACTTTACCTTCCATGGCTTAAGTTCCACCAATTCCCAAAGGTTAGCAGTGTCCTCAGTCAACCTTTCCTCCATGTCTTTCAGTACAAGTTCATTAGCCCTCTTCTTTGACTCACAAACTTCCTTCTTGAGTGACTTGGACATGTCAGAAACTTACGTCTCGAATGACTTGCACCCTCCCGTTCTTCTCACCGCACACATTTCTAATTTCCGTATTGGTTTCAGATGAAATTTCTGACATGTCCGAGTCACTCAAGAAGGAAGTTGGTGAGTCAAAGAAGAGGGCTAATGAAATTATATTGAAAGACATGGAGGAAAGGTTGAAGAAACAACAAGAGGCCATGGAAGAGTTTTGGAAACTACAATCAGGAAAGAAAGATGCAATACTTGAGGGGCAGGGGGAGGGGGTATTTAATGATTGAAATCATATGCATGCAATTAAAATGAATAGAGTAGAATGTGGTTAAAATGTTAATATGTTAACATGCAGATGGTAAGTGAACATGGTCAAGGAATGAACTGACCTTTTATCCATGAACATGAGAAAGCTATGGACAAGCTATGGCCAAGGGATTGAACTGACCTTTTTATCCTTCCACGCAGTGCGCACAATGGAGTCAAATTGAACATATATACTATGGACAAACCACAAGACGCACGAGGAGCATCTGTGCAATTTAGTCAATTTGATATTTTCAGTTTCGGTTTGAATTACAGTAGAAAAGTGGTCCCACCCTCACTAAAAACATTGGTGGTGTATTATAGTGGTGATTGCATTTCTTGCAAGGATAAGGGAAGGGAAGTAATATACATTTCTTACAGACTTCTCAAATGTAAATTGAGATATTCTTTTAGGGAGAGAGAGAGAGAGAGGTTTAATTGAGAGATATCCGTTTATAGCCCATCGTGCATTGTATTTCAATAATCTAAATCGTCTAAAAAAATTACTCTAATTTGTTAAATCACTCTAATTTGTTAAATCACTCTAATTTGATAAATCGTCTAATGTTATGCTATTTCTTCTCAATGTTTAAGTACTTTATATAATGCACTATCTATATAATTAAGCTTCGATTAGTTATAAACTCTAGTAGTTTATTTGGTGGGAGATGAAAACTTGTTTCGATATTCATTAGCCTCTGGAATTTATTTGGTAGGTTGGTATTGACGTGGAACATTGCTGTCAGTCTTGTTTGTGCCTTGTGCGGCTCTTCCTACTCATCCCCTATTCAAAGGAATCATAGTACAATTTTGACTGCTTTTGCATTAGTTCATTTATATTAAAACTTTGAAGCAATGGTATTAGGTAAGACATGTGTTTGGTGTGGTTCCATATGATTTAGATGATATTGGTCATTTGAAGGACACTATATTGTATTTGTTTTTGTAAATTTCCCCATTTTGTGTCTTATCTTTTGAAGTAAAAAAAAGTAAAAACTACTTTTATTATTATTTTTTTTTGGAGAAGAAAATTTGACAGTTCAAATTCTCTTTCACAGTTTTACTCTGCTGCAAATTGCTTGCTTTATAATTATCTCGTGTGTATTTGATCCGTGTTATAATTCCTTTTCCTACTCCTCAAGTCATCTTGGTCTCCAAAACAAAAAAATACAGAGAGAGAGACCACATTCTACCTTAGTCATTTTAATCGTTGAAACCATGCATCCATCGTCTTCATGCGATTAAAATGAATAGGGTAGAATGTGGTTAACATGCATATGATAGGCGAACATGGTGATTTTTCATTTAGTATGACTGAATTGAATGTGTTCAATTTTCCTGTTACCATTTTCCCTGTGCCACCCTGTTTCTTCCTTATTTTTGTGACACCTGTCCTCTCTCACTTACCATTAACCTAACTCTGTTAAGTCTTCGTCATCTCTACAACCCAGCGACAACCTCCTTTGCACCCACCGCCCCAAGCCTCCCTTTCTCTCTCTTAAAATTGCCAAACCAGATCAAGATTGTTGAATTAAGCCACATAATCTCCACTTCGAGTGCATTATCAACCGTGACCCTTGCTTTCCCTTCCTCACCAAATCAAAATTTTCTCTCCAAACGACCTCATGCTCTCCGCCTCAACGATGCCAGAAAATCTTGAAAGGTCTCTTTTTTAGGTCTTTCAGTTCTTCAAATTTTCAGCCTTGGAGCCTTTGGATGTTTGCCAGATCCGTTTCCGGGGGAGGGGGGGCGCGGGGGGCCCCGGGTTGGGTGGAAAACGTGGGAAGGTTGTGGTGATCGGCTGTTTGAGTTGGGTGGGTGATTCGTCGTTGGCTGCTGGGCTGCTGGGTTTTTGCTTTTGTAGTTTCAATGTTTTTTAATTCAATGATAAGTTAACAGAGTTAGGTTAATGGTAAGTGAGAGAGGATAGGTGTCACAAAAATAAGGAAGAAACAGGGTGGCACAGGGAAAATGGTAACAGGACAACTGAACTCGAATTGAATGGATGCAAGGCTAGTACCAAAATAAATACTTAGTGATTGAATAATTACTAATTAACAATAAGCTATTTGTTGTAAATAATTGAGTGTGGAGCCTATATGTTGGAAAGGGCCCCACATGTTGTAAGAATTCTGTCTACAAAACTCATTGGATGAACGGATCAAAAGTGAATTGAGATTTGCAGAGTTCCTCCTCTGCTTCCTCCGTTTTTCTCTCCAATTTCTCTTTCAATTTATTACACGTTATCGGCACGAATTCGCTTTAACAATACCAGCTGAATTCTCTGATGAAACCCAGAAATCAAAATCCTCTGAGAAACCCAGAAATCAAAATCCTCTGCCACCGAAGGATCCAAATTCATCAGAGCCCCAACACCGCATAATCTGCTCGCAGCTCAAAACCACCGTTCAGCTCACTTCTCCTCGGCATAATCTCAAGGCCGTGGTACTGTTCTGCCGACAGCGTTCTGCTCCTCGCTGGCCCTGCAATCTTCACCTCCCTCTGCCTTGCTCCGGTGACTCAGAATGGCCGTAGCTGTCTCCTAGAGAGCGGAGCTCGCCAAGCTCTGCAGCTCACGCAACTGGTCCAAGGCCATCTGCGTCCTGGACTCGCTCCTCTCCCAGTCTTCTTCCATCCAAGACATCTGCATGGGCTGTGATAGGGCGCTTCAGCTTGACCTGCATGGTCATGAGTTTCTTGCCCAGTAAGCACAAAGATGCCTGCACCAATTACTGAACCAAATCCAAACCAGATGAGATCCCACCATGGCGATCATCGCTTCTCTTCTCACAGTCGCGGTCTTGCCTGCAACAGTCTCAGCTGTGCCACTCTCCACCAGCTCACGGTGGATCGTCGACGAGAGCGGGCAGAGCGTGAAGCTGGCCTGCATGAACTGGGTGTCGCATCTCGAACCCGTCGTCGCTGAAGGCCTGAGCAAGCAGTCGGTGGACGCCATCTCCAAACGCATCGCGTCGTTGGGCTTCAACTGCATAAGACTGCGACACGAGCGAAACGGCGTCGACCCCGCCTCCTACGACGCCGTTTCTATCGGCCAAAACTACATTCTCGTCAACTACGGCCGCTTCACCTGCGGCTCTGATCAGTTCGGCCCCGGCTTCAGCAACGACACCGATCTCTTCGGCCGCTCCTGGCAAAACGACAAGGACTTCCGATCCACCGATGACGATTCCACGGCCACAATTCGCCAGTATCGCCGGCGGTGGAGTCGCTGCACGAGAAGGCCGTCAGCAGCGGCCATGCGGCGTCGTTGAAGGCCAAGGTTTACAGTCTCTTTGGGAGGGAGAAGCCCGTGCACAACGTCTTCGGCGGTGGAAAAGCGGCAGATGTTTTCCTGCTGACTCTGCTGGCCGTGCTTGGACGTGAGTGCGAGCTTTCCCATTTGGCCGTATGCCAAGTTGATTTTCACGTGCTGGTTGGTGCTGCCACAATTCAATGGAGCAGCATATGTTTATCGGCACTTTCACCTCATCAGATGTGGTATATCCCAAGGAAGAAGACTTGAAAGGCTTCCGTCAATGGGGAAGCAAGACCCCTGGACAACCTGAGAACTTTGAGACACCTGGTGTTGAAGTCACGAACCTTGCAGAGATGGCTGGGCTTGTTGAGCACGAACCAGGCTCTGATGGCGGACGAGAGGAGCTTAGCACAGTAACAAATAAAACAAAGAGGCTACTGCTCTTAGCCACCATGGTGATAAAGATTCGAGATTTGAAAAAAAAAAAAAAAAAAAAAAAAAAACCCTTGGCTTGTGAAGGAACAGTGGTGTGCAGCCACTGATATGATAAAATATTCTAGCTGACAGCTTCTCAATTTGAGCTTTGAAGAAGCCAAGCTAGTCAGCAATGCATGTGGTCGACATTTGACAGAATGCAATGCTTTAAAATTTCGACAAGTGATTGCAAGTAAAAGCAATGATTGAACTGCTTTGGAAACCCACTGGGCTGAGGCTATGGCCGCGTACGTGGACAACCCAAGGCACTGGAGATAGTGGGATACAGCAAGATGGGGGCACTATAAAAATACGAGCTGTGCGGGCACATATTCCCCAGAGCACTGCAAGCCTTTGACCGCACAGAGCACTGCAAACCTTTGACCGCACATTGGGATCTTCGTGAGTAAGAATTTCCTAGAAAAACTCCAGTACTGATGCTCTATTATTTTAGTATCAATATAAGTGCAGGTGTGCAGATTATAGGTGGAAAGCGTTTTGATTTGTGAGATAATCATGATGTCTTCCACAAACGATAATAATATTATCTATTATTTAATTGTGGTGTTAATATGAACCCACAAATAATTTATTTACTGTATGGTGTATGTAGGTTTATTACCCATACGACAGTATTTATTTTAAAGTATGGTGCGGGATTAACGTCCATACAAGTAAATTTATTTTATGGATTAATTGTACTGTATGATGAGTTTTTACAGTATACAGATCAGGACCAGAAGTTCCTTGATCCTCATCATACATTTACATCAGGACTTGAAGATCCTTGATGATGATTTTGATATGAGAGCTGGCAGTCTCTCCGGTACTATATTTGTAAATATGTGATCGGACTTAAGAGTCCTTGATCCCTGACATGTGAATAAGGACCTGGGGTTCCTTAATGATGTAATAGTACCGTATTGGTTCATAGTGCCGTACACATGGATGATAACTGTACTGGCAGATGTACTGTACACGTCAATAGTATCGGATATATGAATAGTGACGTATGCATAAATATTAACCATTTTGGGTAAACCGTCACTATATACAAAAGGGAACCTGCAGTTCCTTACACTCATGGATGAGCAATTAAATGAGATGCCAGAAGTTCCTTAAAATATGGACAATTATGTAAGGGCCTGAAGTCCCGAAATATGTATAGAAAATTGTACAAATGTCCATACCATGCAGAATATGTGATTTTGGCCGAAGTTCAAAATCTAAGGGGATTGAATATCCATACCATGAGAATATGTGATTTTGGCCTGAAGTTCAAAATCTGACAAGTGTTGGGAACCTAACGTTCTAACTGTTAAAAGGACAACCCTTGAGGTATTATTGCAAATTGTGGTACACCACATATTTCTTTGGCACAAGAGAATGATGAACTTAATAAAGTTCGATTATGTTATAATCGACACCTCAAGGACGAAATATATTTTGTGAATCCGGTTGTTAAGAATACACCGTGAAATGGATAATATCAGTATAAACTTCAAATGATGAATTGAGGCTCCCCACATATTTTGTTATATCTGGGTCCAAAGCCCATGGATCCAAATATATGAGAGATCCTAAACTTGAAGTTGTGGGTACATAGTAGTTAATGCTCTCAACTACTATATTGAGATATTATCGTGGCTTTTACTCAATTCATATTTCATGTCCATTTGAAAATGGCGAATTAATTATGAGTTTGGGTTTAACCCAGACCAAAAGTTCTGGGCTCACATGCATGGAAATATGAGAGATTTGATGTGGTTATTTGAACCTATAAGGCACAAGGTTCCAAACCGTCATTTTGAAAAGACGTAAAAACCACAGATGCAAGTTTAAGAACATGTGCAATTATTATAACAGCAAATGAACATACAACAGATAGATTTTTCCACCTGCAATGAAGGTGCAGGCCCTGTAAAATCTATAAAATTACATTATGTTCTGGAAGCCTCTGAAGGAAGTTGAGTTGAAACGCAGTTGCTCAATTAAGTTTTGCGAAGGCAATATCTATAGACGAAAATGTGGCAACTTTTCAGGATTCCAATATCTTCTCGAATCCCCACATTATCTTTTTCTTTCGCAAGAGTCCAAAACTTCACGTGGCCTCTGATAATGCCTGTCGGCACTTTCGGCGTTTTCAAGTATTATTTTCAAAGCCGATCTTGCTTTACGGATTTCACGGAGCTACTTTTTCAAAAGTATCCTGAGAATCTCGCAATTTTTCCTATGGTTAATTTGAAATTCACCGGTTCTATCTATTCATTGTATTTGTGTATAAATGTGTTACTAACGAAATTTTCTTTGGAGAAGACATCCAGTTTTCCCATACAAAATGATGCTATATCTACTTGTTTTTCTTATCATTAAGCACTTAATATGCCTGAGAAGCAAGACTATCTCTGATCATCCATTTAGGAAGCAAGACTATCCCTGATCATGTTTCTGCAAGATCAGGGAATTGTGAAGGCGGCCTTATGCTCTAATCTCCTGAGGTCCTTCTAGACTAGGAGAATTGAGAGCTTGTTTTCTGCTCCCACCAGCTTCCTTCTTTGATTGATGAGCTGCTTGTCTGCTCCCACCAGCTCCCTTCCCTGATTGCTTACCTTACCTTGCAATCAATATCACAATTTTTGTATCTTTTCTTTCTTTTTATAACTCTCTGTTCATAAGGGATTTTATTTCTTTAGAATGAACATCTGAAGAAAGAATCCATGAAGTGATCCTAACTCTGAGAGTTATTGACAGAGAAAAGAATTGTGATTTTGCTTTGCAGGATATAACTAGATCATCAAGCACTACATTTACTGGGCCGATATGAGCTTGAATGATACTTGAGAAAAGTTTCTCCCACCTAAGGATGTAAGCAATACTTGTGTTATTTTATGCTTATATACTTATTTGATATTTATCTTGAAAGGTAACCAAATGGGGAGATAAGTCTGTTCCAAAAGAATGGCTTGTATGTATCCATGAATTATTAATGCAAATTTTACAAATTGCAAGTTGGATACATTGATAATACACTGCACAGATTAAAGTCCCATAAGAACAAAATATGGGTATAGCAGTGATCAATATGATGCACGCCTGTTGCGTAGCAAATGATGTGGATTGAAGTCCCGAAAGGACAATCCCTTGACATGTCAATATTGATATTGTGCACGCCTAATGCGTTGCAAATTGTATGGGTTAAAGTCCCAGAAATTAATTGACATGTATATATTAATCTGTGGCATGCCTGCAGCATGCCAGATATATGGTTCTAAATGTTCCAACTCCCTAAATGGAGATTATCCACGCCCTACTATAACATAAAGCTCCATTGGAGGTTATAATCCACATTCTCACATAATAAAAGCCCCCTGCAGTGGCTTGGGTACCCAAAAGCAAAGAAATGCTTATAATTGATGCATGCGCATGCACATGAGAATGGTGGGATCATGAATTGATGAATGACAAATTTTGATTTTGAAGTAGCTACTCAAATCATCAATGGGCTGTGTTGATTGGAACCACGTTCAATTATTAAATGTCGACAATATCATTGGCCAAAATGGAATGAGGCAATTCCATTATAGATGAGAATGAACGTGAAAGAACAAACCCACAGTACGAACCCCAAAATTTGTTAATACTGAAAGTTATACTTGGGTGTTAGGAATAAAAGGGAATATACCTACTTTGTATGACACAATGTTTCTGGCAGAAACAAGGAATGTTGGGTTTTCTCCATATTTACAAATTCAATTGTGCCCCCTTATTGCACATTTACGGAGACCAACATGTTATCTTTAAGGGTTATTAAATGCACAGAGCATATCACCCGAAGTGATTCCCTAAAGATGTATAAATAGCTGGGTTAAAGCTATATAATGTGTCATAAAGTTTAATCCCTTTAAACAAAATCCTTGAAAGGATTGAAATTGCCTGAAGCAAGTCCCTGAAGGACATGTGCCTGAAGCACAAAATCTGTACTCAATACTAATGTACATAAATTGCCTCAGTGAGTATATTGATTATTAATATGTTTGCAAACACATTAAAGCTTCTCAAGAGTTCCAGAAATATTTGTCTCGACTGAAAGATCGAGCATTATGCCAACGAGATTATTGCTTATACTAAGAAAGTATTGAAGCATTTTTATGAGGATTATCCGTTGGACACTTGAAGGATTTTCCGGAAGTATATTGGACCGGACATCGTATTTTCCAGATAGAGCTCAACTCCATCATTTTGGATGATGTGAGGCATATTTGATGCTATCTAAGCATAACACCATATATGGGCATATTTTTGAGTGAAATTATAAATAGCCCAAGTGTTATTAGATATGCGGACTCTAGAAATCTCTATGGTCGCTTACTGGAAACAACTAGTCATGAAGTTTTCAGGGGGAGATATTCATCAGGGGGAGCATGGTATTCATAAAGACTTTCATACACTGTACTCTTTTTCCTTCATCAGGTTTTTATCCCACTGGGTTTTTCCTGATAAGGTTTTAACGAGGCAGTGTCGCTCAAAGATTGACTCACAGAAACAGTGTCAACTATGATATTCAGACAGATGATCAACAGTATGGCTTCAAGATATTCTGCCAAGCATCAGGGGGAGCGTGCCATCAATACAGACATTTCCACACTGTACTCTTTTTCCTTCGTCCAGGTTTTTATCCCATTGGGTTTTTCCTGGCAAGGTTTTAACGAGGCAGTGTCGCACGCATGTCAATATACACAGAATTTTATGTTACGCATGGTTATGTACTCTTTTTTTCTTCGACCAGTTTTTGTCCCACTGGGTTTTTACTGGCAAGGTTTTTAACGAGACATATTCCGTATCATTTGTGGTCTCCAAGGGGGAGTGTTGTAAATTATTTGAGCTTGTAAATTATTTGTGGAGCCCACATATTGAAAGGCTTCGCCTATAAAAACACATCCCTCAGCTTGTAAGCGATATAGAATGAAGAGAGAAAACCATTCAATAAATCTAAGGCTTCTCTGCCCTTTCTCTGTCTCAATTCCCTCCCAAATTTCTCTTTAGTTTATAACAGAAAGACGTTAATGATTCACTTTTTAAGACTGCACGCACCAAACACCTACATTTGTTTGTATAACAAGAATTGGCTTGGTGCTACTACAACGCATAAACTATCAAAAGGAAAATCCCCAAAGTAACAGTCTAATCAGGTAGGTATACGAATTTTGGCCCAAAATAAGTAATCTTAGCGCAAATTATAAGCAGTAACATCATATAATTAGACACTAATCGAATCTATTCATTAATCAGAACCTTTCATTTCGAAGGCTTCAAGCAAAACATCCCCATAAATGAGCTGAAACCCACTAGTATTATCTTAAATACATAACATGCTGAAAATAGTCGCTTGAGCATCTTAAGCCAGAAATGTCTACACCAGGTCAAATAAGCTTTTGGCAACAGATCAAAATACACTATACACGATAAGTCCATGCTAAAGCACACAATCTTGCAAGTCCATGGTACTAGGAACAAAAGTTTGCAAGTCCAAGTTCCTTAAGCTTGATACGGATGAGATTACTGGTGGACTTCATCTATCCCACTCATCCAAAAGTTGTGGAACCACTTTTGATTGTTGCCCTCCTACAACTGTCGGCATATTGCTCATCAACCTATCCCAACCCATGATGTGGGGCAGCACAAACTGCACAAGAAATATTTGTTTTTATTACAAGCATCAAAATGCATATCCCTAATTATTATTCCAGTTATAAGAAACTTTATATTCATAGTCATGTCATACACTGCAAGCAGTCTTCATAACAGCAAATTCAGCAGCTGTGACAGGAACTATGAAATTCTCTTTGGTTTTGAGGAGGTTGTTCACAACAGCTGTCACCAAAAGTAGGGGGCACAATGTCAAATGTAGATAGCATCAATCCCATATATCTCTATAGCCACATGACTAAATGAAGCAAAAGTACAACTTTAGACCAAGGTTCAGTAACTAAAAGCACACAGAATTTTTACTCAAAGCATCGAAACTTCAAATCACTTGCTTGAATTTAAAGCAACACTTGACAAATCGCAAACTCAATTTTATTTTATTTTTTCAGAAAATGTAAATACAAGCAGATAATTCACTTAGTAAGAACTTCACATTCATTTAAGTAAACAATGGAATACAAGAAGATATAGTGTACTTACCCAAAGAAACCAAGTAGCCACTGCCATCTGCATGACACTTAATTGACAAGCTCTTCCTCACTTGACCAGCATTACTGTAACATGAATTGCTCATTAAAGCCAATTACTATCTATGTCCCGAAAATAATACAAAAACAACTGATGTTTTCACATTGAAACAAAAAAATGATGCCCTCTGAAAATTGTGTTATCAAAATGCAGTTCTTTCCATGAGGTAAGGAAAAAAGAAATCACCCTTGTTACACATGTTTCCGCAAAAGTAGCAGGTCAGAAAATCAACCTTGATTTCATTGAGGGATCATGAAAGAATTCACAAGAATCCTTGGGACCCAAGCTTATCAGAGAGCCAACCTCCGTTGCTGATAAAGCAAATACCTAACAAATGTCATTGAGATTACTTAGTTATTTGGAAAGTAAACAAAATGAAAATCAAGACAATGTAAATAAGAACCGCTATGGAAATTACCTGCTTCTTTTCCCAGTCATACTTGCGCTCGCCAATGGCAGGAGTGAACTTCAACATGACAACACCACGCCGACTAACTACAAGATTTCCAGACTATACAATATATAAAGAGATGAATGAGGAGATACATCCTTGAATCCCTTCATAAGAAGGTGATCAATGAAATTATGAATGAAAAAGTAAAGATGCATACTTCCAATTTGGTGAATGTTGGGAGAACAGGATCCAAAGAGAGTGCAGCTTTTCCTTTGAAGATATCAAAAGAAGCAAATACATTATGAGCACTAGTTCCTGCAGGTTCAGAAACAAAAGAACACAGATAAGCAGAGTAAACTTTATCCAACAGGAAAGAAAGATGTAAGAGATAAAAATTAAAATTGACTGTTTAAACAAATTACCTTTAACAGAAAAACTCTTACTGGCAGTTGAAAAGCTGGTGCTATGTGTATAAGCATGCATTGATAAAGCACCTCTAGTGGGGAACTGGTTCCTTTTTCAACAAAGAAAAGCAGAAAAATACTAAGAGACAAGATTATGGAGACTAATCCTAGGAATGGGGAAGTGTTTGAAGTGTTGTTAGAGTTAGCCAATTCGATGAAAAACCATTCAAAAACTGATAAAATTTACCTTCTTAAGAAACAAGTACAACATCATTTTCACCTTAAATTCGGACCATAGCAAAAAGGTTGGATCCATTACAAGAACCGGGTTTCAGCAATTTTAAGATAATGCTCCAAAATTGGAAGCTGATGGTGTCTATACAGCTAAACAGGGATGACTTTCAGCCTTTCAGGTCATCTAGTTTCTTGTTAATTCTCAGTGTAACAAATGAACAGTCAACTAGGAAATAAGACGAAATCAATGAAATGGCCAATTCATGCGAGTGTGGAAGTCTATAGGTGTGTTAGAACAAAGTAAAAGTTCAATGTGGGTAC
>NC_047657.1:2901392-2918940 GCF_902201215.1 Prunus dulcis | reverse complement strand
GTATATTGGACCGGACATCGTATTTTCCAGATAGAGCTCAACTCCATCATTTTGGATGATGTGAGGCATATTTGATGCTATCTAAGCATAACACCATATACGGGCATATTTTTGAGTGAAATTATAAATAGCCCAAGTGTTATTAGATATGCGGACTCTGGAAATCTCTATGGTCGCTTACTGGAAACAGTTAGTCATGAAGTTTTCAGGGGGAGATATTCATCAGGGGGAGCATGGTATTCATAAAGACTTTCATACACTGTACTCTTTTTCCTTCATCAGGTTTTTATCCCACTGGGGTTTTCCTGATAAGGTTTTAACGAGGCAGTGTCGCTCAAGATTGACTCACAGAAGCAGTGTCCACTATGACATTCAGACAGATGATCAACAATATGGCTTCAAGATATTCTATCAAGCATCAGGGGGAGCGTGCCATCAATAAAGACCTTTTCCACACTGTACTCTTTTTCCTTCGTCCAGGTTTTTATCCCACTGGGTTTTTCCTGGCAAGGTTTTAACGAGGCAGTGTCGCACGCATGTCACTATACACAGAATTTTATTTTACGCATGGTTATGTACTCTTTTTCCTTCGACCAGTTTTTATCCTACTGGGTTTTTACTGGCAAGGTTTTAACGAGGCATATTCTGTATCATTTGTGGTCTCCAAGGGGGAGTGTTGTAAATAATTGAGTGTGGAGCCCACATGTTGGAAAGGGCCCCACATGTTGTAAGAATTCTGTCTACAAAACTCATTGGATGAACGGATCAAAAGTGAATTGAGATTTGCAGAGTTCCTCCTCTGCTTCCTCCGTTTTTCTCTCCAATTTCTCTTTCAATTTATTACACTATTAATCTTAATTTTCATTCTTTAATTTTTCACCTACAGTCTACATGAAAAAGAATTTTACTCTCACACTCATTCATCATCACAACACCAGTAGATAACAAGAAATAAAACAAAATAAAGGAAAGGGAGTGTTATGTGGGTTTAGGTTTGTCCAATAGGCAGTTTTAGGGTGGGTGTCCATTAAATCATTCCCATAGCATGTGCCCGAAACCAGTTTTCATTTCTAGGAAATCACCATGAAGATGCCTTCCATTTTGAAACCTCCTTTACTGAACGTGAAGATTCACACGGTTATGGTTTTGGGCACTAGAACATTCGAAACAACAAGACTACAAACTTTGCTTACATACAAATGAAAATTAAGGGGCCTCATTTTCATTTTTGGACGTGGGCCATTCAAAACTCAGAATTGGCTCTACTCTGCGTGGGCTTAATTCTACTTTTGGTGTTGGGTGGGCTTAAAACTTTTTCCTCATAACAAATAAGTTATATGACTGTCGATAGTATTTTTCTTCATAATATTAATTTTAAAAAATTAAAATCGACAACTGTCCTATATTTCAACCCACATATTCCTGGATTACCCCATGAAAATTTAAAAAAGAACGTTAGCCTTTTTGGATTGACCTTTTTTCGTAAACTATAAATTTGGAGAATAAGTTGCAAAAGAAAGTCTTACAATAGTAAGTAATCAAATACTCATACAAAAAAGCCAACGAGGTTAGCTCAATTGGTAAGGTTCCTATATTGTGTGTAGCCTCATTAGTGTTCGACTTCCATTGTCAACAGTCCTCGTTGGTGTGCGATCTGTAATTGCATACATAAATCCATACTGGTGGCAGCTGGCAGTTGAGTGCCATGCGTAAGTCCTTCCGACTCGAGGTTGTGTGTTTGCCCTAGCGCTGATGGTGAAAGTAGCCAATCTCCTCTTAAACTTTGCTCATAAAAAAGAAAAAGAAAAAAAAAGAAGACAAACTTATTGGACATTGCGAGCCTGTTAGGTAAAGCTTTTACTCAACGGCTCCACCTTCAACGTAACCTATCCATTGGTGTTTTAGGTTCTTAGGTCACACTTCTTTGATTGAAACTTTCCACTTCTTGCACCAATTCATCTTTTGTGTTGTTACATGATGCGATCACCTACAATGGTATTCTGCAAAGCAACAGAAATATCAGGTAGTGTCAAAAGAAACAAAAACTTCACTGAGAGAAATTTAAAATTAAAAAAGAAAATAACAATAAGAATAATCACAGTGCAAATGTTAAAATCTAATATAGTTTTAGGGTGTGCTTGGGCATTATTCTGACAGTGCCAAAAGCACTTTCAAATATCCAAAAGTGCTTCTCATATTGTTTGGCAAAGCACAAAATGCTTTGGGCTATAGATGAACTTTTAGGTGCGTCATCAAAAAACACTTTCAAAGTGAATGTGTAACAAGCGCTTGTGTTCTATACTCCTAACTAAACTGTCCTTAGCATTGTGAAAAAAAAAAGAAAAAAAAGAAAAGAAAAGAAAAAAAAAAGCATGTCATAAATGAAATTGAGTGCAACTTTGTTTGAGTAACAAGTATTAACCAAAGTGAAGATGCTCACCAATACTCCACCAAGATTAGTCCATCAACTAAACTAATATTAATGGGCTCTTCCGCATATCATTCCTTAAATTTAAGATTAAGACCTTGTTTTGGGATTCTAACCTAATGAATTGCAGTATTTTGAATTGGGGTTCTTCGATCTAAGTCTAAAATTCCTATCTGTCATTGGGTTTAGTCCACACCTTTTTTGCTGTAGATTTGGGTCCATTGACTTTTATTAATTTTTTTCACCCTTTGAGGTAAATAAGGAAAGAACAATAATTGAAAATCCAAATTAATGTATCGATTCTTTTCTTCTAAATAGATTTCAAATTTAAAATTTGAAATCCTTCTATTGCCGCCATGACATAAACGAAGTTCATATAAAACAATGAAAGTAGGAGAATTATTGATGATATCTTCCTAACAAATATTTACCTGACTACTAGGTAAATATGATATAATATACCTAATTATTAGGTAAATATAAGATAATAGACCTAATCAATATTACCACCTGTCCAACCACGCCTCATCATCTACCTGGTCGCCATCTGCTGTTACAGGTACAAAATACCCAGTCCCTCATTTCTTGTCTTATTCTTGCATTTCATCACCACATTTTGCCTTCTTAGCCAACATTTCAGGCACCACCGAACCCACTAGTTACGCTCAAGCTATCCTTGATCCCAATTGACAGTAGGCCATGCAAACAGAATTAGATGCTTTAGCACAAAACCATACATGGACTCTTATCCCGCTGCCACATAGACACAAACCCATTGGTTGTAAATGGGTTTTCAAACTCAAATATAAATCTGATGGCACCATTGATCGTTACAAAGCCTAGCTTGTGGCCAAGGGCTACACATAGGTGGAAGGCATTGATTACCAAAAAACATTCTCTCCCATAGCCAAACTCACCACATTGTGTTGTCTTCTCATTGTTGCCGCTACTCGTAATTGGTTCATCCATCAATTAGATGTTTAGAATGCCTTCTTCCACGACGATTTGCACAAAGTGGTGTACATGGAACCTCCTTCCGAACTTCGCCGACAGGGGGAGAATTGTTGAGCCAATTCTTAACAACTAAAATGAGTTATTAAAAACAGTAACTTTAATTCTCGCAAGTGCACGAACCGTTTATAGTATAGCTTATGTAAATGCGAGGTCGATCCCACGGAGAATGGTAACTTGGTTCCAAGTTAAATTACTTAGAATGCTAGAAAAACATAGAACAAAGAAACTGACTAACTAGCTAAAGGCAAGGTCGAATTCAACAATGTCTCTTGCTAATTACTCAAGGTCTAGGACAGAATCCTAGCACTACACACGCCCTCGAAATGGGGTTTTGTTGTTGAAACGAAAAGAAGAAAGTGAAATAAAAGTGCTCGAAAGTAAACACTGGCAGCAATCAACAAGTTGTGAAACAATGATTGAGAGGTGTTAGAGCCTTGGAATCCACCACTAGTTTTCCTATCCAAGTTATGAATGCATAGAAATTGACTCAAGCTTCATCAACAATAGATTATCGCATACAAGCCTATGGTATCTAGGTGCAAGATGCATGATTCTCCTAAGGCATGTGATTATGCATGGTATCTACACAACACGTGATCTCTAATATGCAAGCTAAGCATGGTATCTACTTAGAATAAAGCACACAAGAGTCATTAAGCTCCTTGAGAATATGATAATCACACAAGTCCTAGAACATGGTATCTGTCCTAGTCAACCTATGGTTATTAACCATTTGAATGATTCTTAGGCCATTCATGTGTTGCTTGTGAAAGAAGAGTAGAATTGGTGAATCCAAACCCCTTCCCAACCTGTGCTAGATGCATAAAATCCTAGTTAGCTACTCCAAGAAAACATACATCAAGCACATAATAAAATGGAGATTAACAACTTGATAATAAAAGCAAGGAAATCAATTAACTATAAAATCATCCATAACATTGAATATTCATGACTAGGGCTTCATCCTAAGCCCTAACTAAATGGATTAGTTAGATATAACTATGAATACAGAAAATAAGAAATACATAGATAGGATAAAGAGAGGAGAAGAACTAGATGACGGCAGCAAGGAAGTTCCCAGGACAACTCCAAGCTCTATTGACAGCACCAAGCTCCCTTCTCTCTTTGTGGTGAATCTGAATGTGTGTATGAGAGTAATGGATGAAGTGAATGTGTGTGTCTCACCCCCCTTCTTGAATGAGTGTGCAGCTCTCTATTTATAGAGTGCAATTTCGTCCTCCCCTTTGGCTGCTGAAGCACACCTCTTTTAGCTGCTCCTAACTGCTCCAGCTGGCCATACTTGCCAACTGCTCCAGCTGACAAACTTGCTAACTGCTCCAGCTGACAAACTTGCCAACTGCTTCAGCTGCCAAATACATGCTTTGGTATGGTTTCGTTATGGAAAGCTTGACTTTTGTTCATCTTTCTGAGCTTCTGAGCTGATTTGACTCTCATGTGTGGCTGCCTATGTGTAGCACATGGCTCTAGGGATGTGGCCACATTAAATGTGATGGCAGCCAATATGATATTTCTGTGAACTTATTTCAGTCTTTGACATGTTGAGGGCTCCGGATTTATCCAATTGGGCTGAACTTTGGATATGTTATAATAGACACCCATTGGAACAACTTCTATCAAGGATGTCTCCTCATCCAACCTGTGTAAGTTGCTGAAATGAGGCCTGCAAGATGACCTACGAAACTGGACTGACAAGGAGTGTGGCTCAAATTGGCTTTGTCTTTAAGCTCATATTCCTCTTGTGCCACTCAGCCCTTAACATGCATGAATTGTATCAAATGTCATCCCCTTGCTGTCTTAACCTACAAAATACACAAACATAGGTAAGAGACTCAAAATTAAGAGAAGCTAAACAAAATTACTAAGCAAAGAAGGCATGCAAATGTGTGAAATTATGACCTTATCAAGAATACCGTCTGTCGGCTCAATAAGTCCCTTTATGAACTTGAACAGGCTTCCAGGAACTGGTTCTCCAAATTTTCTGGTGCTATTCAACAAGCAGGCTTTCATCAGTAAAAAGCCGATTACTTATTGTTCACCAAGGTTCGAAATAATTCTTTTACTATAGTTCTTATTTATGTGGATGAGATACTTCTCACAGGGCTGATTTGCAAGAAATGGACCGTCTCAAATCCTTTCTCCTCAAGCAATTTCGCATCAAGGACCTTGGTGATTTAAAATACTTCTTAGGTATTGAGTTCTCTTGTTCCAACAAAGGTATTTTCATGTCTCAAAGAAAATATGCATTGGACATATGCAGGTCTCTTGACGGTTAGTGGGACGTTTGATCTACCTCACTATAACAAGGCCCAACGTAGTATATTCAGTTCGGACATTGAGTCAATTCATGCATGAGCCTAGAAAACCACATTGGGATGCAGCACTTCATGTTCTTAGATTTATCAAACATTCTCCAGGTCAAGGCTTATTATTTCCTGCATCTAACAATCTTGCTTTGAGAGCTTACTGTGATTCAGACCATGCTGGTTGTCGTACCACAAGACAATCTATCACAGGTTTTTGTATTTTTTTGGGAAATTCTCTCATCTCATGGAATTTCAAAAAGCAACAACACGTTTCTTGTTCATCCGTAGTAGCAGAGTATCGAGCCATGGCTAACACTTGTTTGGAACTCACTTGGCTACGATACATACTACATGATCTGAGAGTCCCTTAGGTTAACCCGGCTTCTTTATATTGTGCCAATTAAGCTGCTTTATATATTGCTGCAAACCCTGTATTCCATGAGCGCACCAAACATATTGAAATGGATTGTCACATTATTCGAGAAAAGCTGCTAGCCGGACTAATCTCTCATTCATATGTTCCTTCCCATGCTCAGTTAGCAGACATTTTTAGGAAGCCTTTGGGGAAGAACGACTACACTAGATTAAGCAACAAGTTGGGACTTCTTAACATTCACTCTCCAACTTGAGGGAGAGTATTAAAATAATATATTGTAATTGATATGTTATTATTGTAATATGTCAATTATAGCCGTACACAGAGTAGTTTACTTGATATAGGTAGAGTAGTTTACTTGATATAGGTAGACAAATCCAAATCAATCCCTAGGATTGAGGATCACGCTACAGTGACTTTGTAATATTGGTAGTATATATTTTGTTGTACTCCACTATTGTCAATACAACAAAATCTTTCAACCAAACATTCTTTACATGTTGTGCTTGTTCTCATCTTGCCAGTTTTTTTTTTTTTTTTTCAATCCAAATACCAAATTTCTAATCACGATCTTTAATTAAAGAGATTCAGTGGTCAAAATTGTGCCACATGATCATTCTAAAATCATTCGAGTAAACCTCCAAGGAAAACAAAAATGAGAAAATAACTGTGCGTTTTAAAAACCTGTCTGCTTCTTTATTTGAAAATAATTTCAAAAAATAAGTAGAGCCAAAACGCGTCTGACCCCATAATATTTTTGTTATAAATTAATGAAGTAGCCATAGTTGGTTTTTTGGTTCATCATTTCCACATTTTTTGCTCAAAATTTGACACCATTTATAAAACTAATTAATCAAATCCTTCATTTGGAATGTTTGTGCGATTTAATCATCATGGAGAGATTGCTATTTTTGAGGCGGCACCATGGAGCAATAATGAGACTGCCAGTTCATTTATATATAGTGGGTTTTTAGGTTTAGTGGTCCATAAACTTTGATTTAAATATAAAATTTTGATAGTTGGAAACTAATTTAAGTTTCAATTAAAAATTTTACAAATATTTTATGCACCCATTTTCTCTTCCATTTTTTTCATCTTCAATTTAAATAGGCTAAAAGTCACTTTTGGTCCCCATAATTTGGCACTTCAACCACTTTTGACCCTGTAGTTTCAATTCCGTCAATTTTGACCATGTAGTTTCGTATTTGTAGCAATTCAAGGACAAGTAGTATTCCTGTCAATTTCTTTGACAGTGCAAGGGGCATTAATTATTATAAATATGTTATTATTCATAGAAGAGAAAAATGAATACATGGACGGTAGTTGGAGTCGGTGGCTCTCCTAGGGTTCCCTCGTCAACCCAAAATCCTTGAGCATAAAAGCTCGTCTGAAATTCCCATAATTTCATATTAGGGCTTGAAATTGGTCATTTGGGTTTAGGTTTCTTCAAAAATTGGGATTAGTGGTTGAATTTCGATCCCTAATATAAAACGGGGAGAATTTTAGACAAGCTTTTATGCTTAAGGGTTTTGGGTTGAAAAAAATTGACAAGAATACTAACATGTCCTTGAATGGCTACAAATACGAAACTACAATGGCAAAATTGACAGAATTGAAGCTATAAGGTCAAAAGTGATTAAAGTGCCAGACTACAGGGACCAAAAGTGACTTTTGGCTATTTAAATATATTAGGTAAAAAAAAGGGGAGAAATCAATAGGTGATGAAGGAGTGATTGAAGAAAGAAAGCAACAGAGTTGCATAATTTTTACGAATTGAGAAACAGGAATGCAGGAGAGGGATGGATGCTGAAGGGAGAAGAGGAAGAAAATGGGTGCATAAATTAAAAATAATACAAAAATACCATTTTCACCTTGCATTTAACAGAAAAAAAAATAACAAAATTGAAGGTAAAACCATTTGTCCTAACAAAAGTGAAGTTGAAGGACCATGGGAATGATTTTGGAAATTAAGGGACTAAAATGCGAATCGGGTCAAAGTTCATGGACCATTAGGCCTAAAAACCCTATATATAGTTGTTTGAAACATTTTTGGAGGTCATAAAAACCTTATTTATTGAAAAAGATCCCGCAGTGGCTTGTGCACATGTGCCTAATATGTAGACTTTACCCTATAAAGTTATGCTCTTCTGATTGTTTCACTCATTTGAAGTACATCCACTGACAGATCCTTATTTGGGCCTGTAGTAGAGGATACCACATGTAGCTCTATGACTGGAGATAGCCTTAGTGTCTCAACCTACTCACCGAATCAATACAGTACCTGAGTTTCTATTAGTTTCAATTTATACCTTAAACTAGACTGCAGATAACCGAATCAAACCAAAGAAGTCTAGTGATCAATCGGTTTGGCTAAGCCTAGATTAACCATAAGAAACGGACCAACTTCTTGCTCATTGATAATACAAAAAGAACATACATATACACAAGTTAAAATGTACTGAGATTAGGTTTAATGATCACAAGCTTTATTGGTTTTCTTATTTTTCTGTCATATGTAACTTGAAATGAAACGGTGAAAGTCGAAATTACAATGATAACAAAACTATCATTTTTTGAAAAGTTTGATTCCCTTCCATCTTGATTCCATGTAGTTACTTGAACCAGATAAGGCACCATAAACTCCATATTTGAAGTAAAAAGTAGCTCCACCGTGATCGTTGACGACTAACTTCTGGTCGCCGTCGATAAAAATTGTCACTTCCCCTGCACCAACATTGTGAATCACATTCAGTCTAACCCATCTACTGTAGATATTAGCAGCCACCACATTGTTCCCATAGTACTTCAAATCCCCATTAATGACCCTTAGTTGCAGAGTTGTAGCTTCATTGGCTGCACCAAAGATCTGCATTATTATAGCCCCCGAGGTGCCTTGTGGCACAAAAAAGTTTCCTTCAAATTGCCAAACTCCAGAAGTGTAATCATGTCCCTATATATAGAACAAAATCCATGCATGAAAAGAAAAAAAAAAATCAACTTGCTAGGAATTGTGTAACAAATAAACTCTATTACTTTAATTTGAGATAAAAGTTAAAATCCTAACGCTAGAGAAATTACACCAACAATATAAAATCTTACAGTGATTCTTATTTCTGTGCGTGGTCTGGTTGGACTGCCTTCTTTAAAGGGCTTGTCATTGGTGTAGATCCAGAACTTTTCAACTCCATCCACCTTACTGTAACGATCCTCAGGAGCTTTGTCATATGGCTTCTGTAACTTGCGGTTTTGGTCCGTGAATTGCACACGGGTGAAGCCATCAGTGGGATCAGCAGCACATAAATGCTGCTGGGCTGCCAAAGAGCTCAACAGCAGCAAAAACACCACCTTCTTTAAGCAAGAAGCCATTTTCATTCTGTAGGATGTATATGCATATATGCGCATGAAGCGCAATATATCTGTAGTGTAGATATGAGATGCGGTCAACAGCAGCATGGTCCATTAATGGTGGGCACATTATTAGGAAATATCTTTGTAAATATTTGTAATATCTTTACTTGCCCAAATTAGTGTAGGTCAAATCCCACTAATATTGGATCACGTCTTTAAAGCCTTAACAGTAGGGTTGATAGAAGGTTATTGCTGTATATATGTATTGTAATATTTGACGTTGGTAATACAACAGAATATTCAACTTACTTACTTTTAGGAGTCATTGCCTAACTTAGATGGCCTTTAGACCACGTTGCTGCAATTATTAGAAGAAAACTGTGTGTATTGAATTGAAACGGGCGGCTCCATCTTTAGTCATTCACATTAGATTAAACCAAGTTACTTGATATATATTGAAGCAATTGAATTAGGTATTGCACATACTCCGCCATCTAATAATATAATGATCCGTTATCGTTCTAATTCAGTCTATATCTAAAACATCCACTAGTGTAGTGGTTTAGAGCAATTGTTCTCCTAGAAAAAGTGCTAAATTCAAAATTTAATATCCGTGTAGTGTATGTGAGTTTAATTTGTTATTATCCCACAAATGAGCGTGACACTCACTTCTCATTTGAAACCAAAATATGGTAAAATTCCAATTTCTTTGCCAGTTTGTCAAGTTGCCAATATCATTATGTACAATCCCTGTCATTTACGGCGTCAATGAATCTTACTTGTCCATGAGCGCCTTTGACCAAAGTCAGCTCAATTGTGCTCTCTTATCTTTATCTTCTCCTCGCGGGTGTGCCAATTTGATTTTTTTTTTTTTTTCCAATGAACTTTATAATCTGCCTTTTGAAATAATAAAAAGGTCCGATTCATATTTTAAAAAAATTGTTCAAAAAATTTAATGAACTTTATAATTTGAATTTTTTTAGGTTAAATTGTTCAAAAAAATTAATTATGAAGTTATTTAAAAAGATTGAATGAAGAAAAGTTATCCATTAAAAAAAAAAAAAAAAAAACTTAAACAATTCTTAAACAATTTAATAAAGTTGCGGACTTAAAATTTTAGTCTAGAAGGTTGGGAGAAAAAATGATTTGAGTTCAGGCAAAATTCAAAATAGTTACTTTTTGGAGGGAGAAAATTTGGGTTTAGCCCCTCATGGATTGGAGAAAGCACTAATGGTAGGCAACTGCCTAACTTAGATTGCCTTCAGACCACGTTGCTACAATTATTAGAAGAAAACTGTCAATATTGAATTGAAACTGCGGGTCCAATTATAATGATTGGTAGAGGACTGTGGGAGATGAGAGTCAAAATCATCGTTCTAATTCAATTTATACTCAAAAGATCAACTAGTGTAGTAGTTTGGAGCAATTGCTCTCCAGAAAAGGTACTGGGTTTGAAACCTAGTATCCATGTAGTTTGTATGAGTTTAGTTTGGTATCACTCATCTCAATAAGAAATATCTTTATAAAAAAAAAAATCAATTTAATTTGCTATGAAATAAATCAGCTGTAAGAGAAAGTAATTTGACGTTTGGTAAACTTTTTGTTTAAAGTGTTGTTGGTACTGATTCCCGCATAATCATTAAACTTAATGCCTCTTCGAAACTGATTCCTGCATATTTAGAAAATAAAAACATCTTATTAACTGCTTTCTCTTATATATTTCCCTCACAACAATTTTTAATTATAAGTGATTTTCTAATAGTTTATCAAACGGGTTGGATTTCTTAAAATGCTTAAAAAATCACTTATTACCCCAAATAAACAATGCCAAATGGCACTAATAACTAATTAATGTTTCCCTTCAATAAGTTTTTATCACGTCTCCCCTCTTATAAGTTTTTATCACGCCTCCCCTCTAATAATCAACTCTTGGCCCATTTGTTTTTTTGTTTTTTGTTTTTTTTTTGTCAATGAACTTTATAATCTGCTTTCAAATAATAAAAAAGGTCAGAAAACTTTCAGCCTTTATATATAGAGGTGAAACTTTTTTGAATTAAAAAATATTAGTTAATGAAAATGTTTTTAAACAAATTATGAGGATAATATTATAAATAACAAAATTCATATTAAAAAGATTTAAAATAAAAAATAAAATGAGAACATGAGTGTTATTTGAATGGGATAAGAAGACCAATGTCTCTTTATTAATACGAAAATGCCCTCCATTAGACGTCGTCGTTCTGGAGTGGACACATATCTTTGCCTTGGTATAAATATATCTGAGTTGCATGCGTATATCCTGTTATTAGAAATTGTGGTTTTTCCCTTTTTATAAAATTCTTATTCAAAACTTTTATATATAAATAATAACAAAATAAATATTAAACAGTAAAGTAAAATAAAGAGCCAAGTAAACAAATAAATAAAACAAGTTAAGATTAAGAAAGCAAGCCTGGTATAGTGAAAGCACGTCAAAGACGCTGTCCTAAAGCCTTTGTAGCCTCCCTACGTGCAGGTAATGACGGTCTACAAGACTCCAAGATACGACCCCAATACGCAGGCTTAAGATCCGCTATGAGCACGTTCACAGTCGGATAGAAAACTCCAAGCCACAGAACCGTTGCCCAAAAATAATATAGAAAGTATGGAATATGTGAAAGTATGAGAATAGAGAAATCTGATTGTAGTGTATTTGAAATGTGAAGGAGGAGTGGCCTTTTATAGGCATCCAAAACTCGTAACCTCCAAACACATTTAACCATAAAAGTTGGTGGCAATGAATAGAAAATAAAAACTGAAAATTAAACAATTTGTAACTCCTATAATAAATAAAAGAAACCAACAAAAAATTAAAACAGAAAATAAAACGTTTTAAAATTTAAAATCCTTTCAAATAATAACAATCCCCCACAAAGGGTTTTAAAATTTTAAAATTGTAAAATATAAAGAAAATATACATATGGGCAACATAATACTATGCAATAGGTGTAGGTGCCTTCCGGGCTTGAACCTTCACTTAGTGATGATAGTTTCCATTTGAGGAACCTGAGTGTACACAGTATTGAACTCGGTACCTTTGACCAAACTTCAACATATCCCACACATAGTATTGGTTGAGGCTTGGAAGCGGGGTAGCGCTATTTATGGCCATGTGCTAATCTTGATTCTCATGAGAGTTGCTAGAGAATAGCCCAATTCTCACAGTCGCGGCCTCACGACGTCTCTCACTTAGGTGAGTTCTCCAAGAGTACATGTGACTTGCACCCTGCGGGAGATTGCCCGCCTCGAAACTCATTCAGGGATAACTCCCTTCCTAACGTCACATTATATAGCACTGATGTCATAGGGATGAGCATGAGGACATCTCTGGGATGCCTCCACATGATATAAACAATGCTCAATGAGTCACGCAATATGGATTGTTTCTACCCATTGAACTTCCTTCATGGGATCGCCAATCACAGAAGTTGGGTTACCTCCCTAGGTGACTCCCTTATGGGCTTAAGCCCATCCCCCTCGACATTTCTAGGACTCTGCTCCTAGAAAGACCTTTAGTCAATTGGTCAGCAATGTTGTTCTCCGACTTCACATACTCTAAAGACACAATGTTCTTACTTAATAGACTCTTCATAGATTTATATCTCACATGTATGTGTCTGTTCATTTTCCTATTTGTGTGAGATTGTTTCACCAAGTCTATTGTAGCCTTGCAGTCACAATGAATAGATAAAGCAGGCAATGGTTTCTCCACCATAGGCATATCCATTAATAAACTCTTAATCCATTCAGCCTCAGTGCAAGTAGTATCCAAAGCTATGAGTTCAGACTCCATAGTACTTCTAGAAATAATTGTTTGCTTCTTCGAACCCCATGAAATTGCAGCTCCACCTAATAAGAAAATGTAACCACTAGTAGACTTCACTTCTTCATTGTCAGTTATCCAATTTGCATCACTATATCCCTCTACTACATTTGGAAATCCTTTATAGCACAGTGAATAATCTATTGTTCCTCTTAGGTACTTGAAAACTCTTTCCAAAGCATTCCAATGTTCCTTGCTTGGATTATGTGTATACCTACTTAACCTTCCAACAGCATAAGCAATGTCTGGTCTAGTCTTATTTGCAATATACAACAAAGAACCTATCATCTGGGAGTACTTCAGCTGAGAAAACAGTTCACCTTGATTTTTCTTTAAATGAACATTGGGATCATAAGGTGTTGGTGTGGGCTTACACTCAAAGTAATTGAACTTCTTCAACATCTTCTCAATAGTACTAGATTGACTTAGAGAGATTCCTTGTGTCGTCTTCTCAATTTTCATTCCTAAGATTACATTTGCTTCTCCCATATCTTTCATGTCAAAATTCCTAGATAAGTATGACTTCACATTATTCACAATCTCTAAATTCGTCCCAAAGATCAAAATGTCATCAACATATAGGCACAAGATTACGTGTTCTCCATTATTCTCTTTATAGTAAATGCATTTATCATGACCATTGAACTTAAAATCATAATCTAGAATCACCTTGTCAAATTTCTCATGCCATTGCTTAGGAGCTTGCTTTAAGCCATATAAAGATTTAACCAACTTGCACACCTTGTGTTCTTGGCCCTTAACTATGAATCCTTTGGGTTGCTCCATATAGATCTCTTCATCTAAGTCTCCATTTAGAAACGCCGTCTTCACATCCATTTGATGAATCACTAAATTATGCACAGATGCTAAAGCTATCAAGGTCCTTATGGTGGTAATCCTAGAAACAGGTGAGTAAGTATCAAAATAATCTATCCCTTTCTTTTGTGTAAAACCCTTAGCTACCAATCTCGCTTTGTACTTATCAATACTTCCATCAGGTTTCAACTTTTTCCTAAACACCCACTTGCACCCTATCGCTTTATTTCCAGCAGGCAAATTCGTTAACATCCATGTGTTATTTTGAATTATAGATTGAAACTCATCATTTATAGCCTCTTTCCAGAATGGTGCATCCACAGACATAACGGCTTCCTTATAAGTTGTGGGATCTCCTTCTACTAGAAAGGTATGGAAATCATCTCCAAAGTTCTTCTCAACTCTCGCTCTTTTGCTTCTTCTAAGTTCTTGAGATTCTAAATTTTCAATCGTAGTTGAGCTAGAAGGCTTTTCACTTATTTGTACTTCCTTAGAAATTCTTGTCTTGTACGGAAAAATATCTTCAAAGAATGTAGCATCTCTTGCTTCCATAATTGTGTTGTTTGCAACCTCCTTTACTTCAGAGTTAATCACCAGGAATCTATTGGCACTACTATTTTTCGCATAACCGAGGAAAACTGCGTCTATAGTCTTAGGACCTATTTTCTTTCTCTTTGGATCGGGTATGAGTACCTTAGCTAAACACCCCCACACTTTTAGGATTCTAAGGTTAGGTGATCTTCTTTTCCATAACTCATAAGGAGTTTTCTCATTATCCTTCAATGTTATCCTATTAAGTATGAAACAAGCAGTTAACATTGCTTCCCCCCACAAATTTTCAGGTAGTCCACTACTAAGAAGCATAGAATTTACCATATCCATCAGGGTTCTATTTTTCCTTTCAGCCACTCCATTAGATTGGGGTGAATATGGTGGAGTAACTTCATGTATAATTCCATGTTCTTCACAAAACACTCCAAGCTCATTTGAGGTATACTCTCCGCCTCTGTCAGATCTAAGTCTTTTAATCTTTTTCTCCAATTGGTTTTCTACCTCATTTTTATAAATCTTGAGTTTATTAAACACCTCATCTTTTGTCTTAATAAGATAAATATGACAATACCTAGAGAAGTCATCAATAAAAGTCACAAAGTACTTGTTTCCACCTCTAGTAGGAGACCTATTTGAATCACACACATCACTATGTATGAGCTCTAAGATTTGGGTGTTTCTCTCTACAGGTTTGAAAGAATTCCTAGTTTGTTTGGCTTGAACACACACTTCACATTTATGCTTAAGGTCTATGTTAGACTTAGGGATTAGCTCAAGATCCATTAACGTTTTGATTTTGCTCAAACTTACATGTCCTAACCTTCCATGCCATACATTACAAGATTCAACGTTAAAAACTTGAGGAGAAATTTTATTATCTTCAAAAACTACATTTATTTTGAACAATCCATCACAAACATATCCTTTTCCAATAAAGACATCGTTTCTAGTAATAACAATCCTATTCGACTCCATTACAATTTTGTATCCTTGTTTTACTAAGGACGATCCACTGATAAGGTTTCTTCTCACTGCAAGAACATGTCGCACATCCTTGAGAGTTAGAGTCTTCCCAGATGTCATCTTCAATTCCACTTCTCCTATTCCACGTACTTGTGCGACGGTGTCATTTCCTAGGGTTACACTTCCTCCACTTGAGTTCTGGTAATTTTTGAAAAACCGTTTGTCAAAACACACATGTACGGTTGCCCCAGAATCTAACCACCAATCACTATTACTTAAATATGCGACATTAACTAGAGGCTTAAAACTATACCTTAGATTGGGTTCATCTTGATCATCTTGATCCACCAACACTTTCACTTGGGCTTGAGGACCACTTTGTCCTTTGTTCCACTTAGGCTTGGGCTTGTAGGGCTCGGTCTTCTTGTAATGACAGTCTTTGGCCCAATGATTTGTTCTTCCACAAACGAAGCATGGTTGATCCCTATTGCCATTGGAATTGTTATGGGGTCTATTATGCTGGTGATTTTGGTTTCGGTTGAATTGATTATGGTTGGGTTGGCTATTTCTGTTTGTTCTCTTGAAAGATTTCCTTCCAGATTGGAAACGATTCCTATTGTTTGAAGTTTCCACTAGGTTCACATTTGTCTTTTCTTCCTTAGGCTTGTTACTTGATTTATGTTTCTCTTCAATCCTAAGGGAGTTTAAAACTTGGGTTAAGGTTAAAACTCCTTGTTTGTGCCTAAGCGTTTTTGCAAAGTTTAACCAACTTGGGGGTAATTTATCTATGAGACAAGAGACTTTAAACTCTTCACTAAACTTAGTACCCTTAAGTTCTATTTTCCTTAAAAAATCTTGGTACTCATGAATTTGTTCACTTACAGTTTTATTCTCAACCATCATATAGTTATTAAAGTTTGAGATTGTAAAACGATCTATTCCCGCATCTTCTATCCCATATTCAGCTTCTAATTCATCCCACAAAGTTTTTGCATTTTTAGTATCTTGATAAACATCATACAGATCATCAGAGAGAGCACTAAGGATTCTATTATGGCAATGATATTCTAATTCTTCTCTGGTCATCTTCTCCTTAGTTTTAGAAGTGGTTTCAGTAGTTTTATCAGGTGTGGTTTGATCTTCTAGGGCAGAAACTAACCCTAAAACAGTTAACAAATATTTAAGTTGTCTTTGCCACCTCTTAAAATTTGTCCCATTAAATTTTCCTGGTTTAACATTATTGGTTTCTACACTATCCATCTCAATTCCAATAAACAATAATGAAGCAACAAAATTTGAAATTTAAATATAAAAGAAATTAAGATTGAATATTAATCAAACAGTTGGTGGACAAACAATAACTTAAAGAAACAAACGTGCCAAATTTATGACAAAATATCTAACTTTAATTTTGTCTTAAAACAACGGTTACAAAATCTGATGCACTTAATTACTTTTTAAATTTGTTTGGGTTGGTAACCAAAGCGTGTTTTGTTTTAAGACAACGGTTACAAAATCTGATGCACTTAATTAATTTTTAAATTTGTTTGGGGTTGGTAACCAAAGCGTGTGAGCAATCAAAACACAAGCAAAACTGAAACGAGTAACTAAAACTTTCCAACAGTGGTACTTAAGGTTTTGAATAATAACTTTAATAAGTTTTTTTTTAAAAAAAGTTGCAGAGCAATTAGGTTAGAGGTTTAATATTGGTAAAAAGGTTTTCTTTAAAGTTGCTGGCCCCTTTTTTTTTTTTTTTTTAAAGAAAAACCTTAACTTTGGACTTTAAAGCTATAGTTTTGAAAAACTGTATAGACAAGCAATAATAGGAAAACACAGCTAATGAAGACAGAGAGTGTTTACGATTT
>NC_047657.1:2822305-2899689 GCF_902201215.1 Prunus dulcis | reverse complement strand
GGTTTTGGGCCGAATCACAATTTTGATCCTTGGCTGCCTGAAGAAGAGTTTGGGATTTACTTCTCATGTCACCAAAGAAAGAATATAATGGCAAATCAAAGTTGGCTGATACTGGAAAAACAATGTTATTATAACAACTAATATAAAAACGGAAAATGATTATGAAAAAAAAAAAAGTCCTTCACCAAGACAAAATGTTATAATGGTCCAGCTCCTCCAAAATTGGACAAATCAATCCAAACAGTGACATGAAATAATTTTTATGTCACTATCGGACAGTGACCTGAAAGTTATTCAATGTCACTCTCAGTAAATGACTAAGAGTTTATTTCATGTCACTGTCGGATAGTGTCTAAACCCATTTGTCCAATTTTTTAGGGGTTGGACCATTTTATCTTTGTACCCTCCTATTTGTCCTTTTGTAGTAAAGCCCTATATAATAAGATTGTTTTGTTTTATTGGCTGGAAAAATATACTTGGTGAATTGAATGAAGAAAAGGAAAATGAAACAAGGACCTATGGCAGACTGCTGTGTTGGCATGACCAACTACTCTTGAGTATTTGAGGAGGGAGGGAGGAAGGGGGGAATGCTATTTCTGGATTGAAGGATCCGACAAGGCAATATTCATACGATAAGTTGACGCATATGACAAATAAATAATTATATAAGCACAAACAGCATTATTTAAACTTTAGCTTAATTCTTTTGGATTAGTGGAAGCAAACCCACGTCAAGATTAACAATATCTAATTCACTTCCCTGTTTAATCATGTTACTAATGATATAATATTTGATGGGGGCAAGTTTAACACAAAAAAAGGGATGTTTTCAAGTGGTTAAGAGCATTTACTCCAACACTCGAGGTCCTATGTTCGATTTCCGCTTTCCTCAATATTGCTTCTATTTGGGAAAAAAAAACTAAATGCCTCATGTAATTACCACTCAGTTTAATTGACCACAAAAAGAAAGATATGCACAGAATTTCAACTGGTGGAGTTTGTCATAACCAATAGCACCAAAAGAACAGAAACAAAAGCATGAAAGCAATTATCAAGTTGTTCCTATAAATAGGCTTACCATATTCTAGGTTGGTATCCAACTTCCACAGCCTCAATTTCCATTACTTCCATGTTGCCTTTAAATTGCATTAAAATGAATTCCTTCTTCGGCAAGCTCCTGTGCTTGATCCTATTGATCTTGAAGTACCGCTATATTTGTG
This sequence comes from Prunus dulcis, assembly GCF_902201215.1. Lineage (NCBI taxonomy): Eukaryota > Viridiplantae > Streptophyta > Magnoliopsida > Rosales > Rosaceae > Prunus > Prunus dulcis. The sequence goes on along the minus strand of NC_047657.1, from coordinate 2,898,469 downwards.
CCACTGATCCTACTGATGGATTCACCCTTGTGCCACTAACAGAAGAGAACTTCAAGTTACAGAAACCCTACAACGAACCCCTCGATGATCGTTACAGTGACAAGGATGGAGTTCGAAGTTTCTGGATCTACAACCATGACAAGCCATTCAAAACGGATAGCACAACTAGGCCCCGTTCGGAAGCGCGCATAACGGTACTCTCTCTCTCTCTCTCTCTCTCTCTCTCTCTCTCTCTCTCTCTCTACTTCCCCGTCCCCCCAAACTCCTTCCTATGGCAATAACAAGTTGTCTCGCTCGGGTTTTCTTGCAGGGTCATGACTATTCTTCTGGGATTTGGCAATTCGAAGGCTATGCATTTGTGCCGAGTGGTACTTCTGGGGTTACAATAGTGCAGATCCATGGTGCAGCTGAGGGAGCTACATCTCTACAATTAAGGATGTATGATGGAGATATCAAATACTACAAATACAACGTAGTAGCTACCAATCTCTATGATAAGTGGTTCAGAGTAAACATAATCCACAATGTTGACAAAGGGAAGATAATAGTTTTCATCGATGGTGTCAAAAAGTTTGTGGTGAAAGATCAGGGACCAGGGGACCTGTATTTCAAATGTGGAGTATATGCTGCACCAGAAAACTCGAGCAACTACATGGAATCACGGTGGAAAGAGATCAAACTTTACAAAAAATGATGGGATTTGTAGAATATTTCTATTTACTATAGCTAAAGTATGCTGTTACAGTGTCTATCCATCTATCCATCTATCTGTCTCTTTATTGAAGTACAAAGCTATGGTTTGACTAGAACTATTATAACTGTTTCCCCCTCTTCTATTTCGCTTAAAGTTGAGTGCAAATCATACAGGGTTTAGTAGCACCTTGATAATGTATAAGCTTAAATTGCCTGTGATCTCAGCCTCCAGCTACCAAGTAAACAACTCGTACAATCAATAAATTTCTTATTAAAAAGATGAACAAACTGCAAAAATGTTCTGGAAATCTAAATTTCTAAATGAACTATGTGAGGGTGTGATAGAATTGTTGACTCATATAAGCAGTTTCTAGAATGTCACAAGATTACAGTTCTCCAAGTGATTCAAACAAACTCAATATGTAATGAACTATCCGACATGGTACCGGGTATCTACAAGCAAACATCACTTTGTATATGCCTTCGAACACATTTGTCAATCTGTTACAGGTAATTCTTCAAACCCACAAGTGTGTTTTGTTCTTTCTTTTTCCTTTGGGGAAAGTATGGAAAGCTCAAGAAGTAGAATCAGGAAATTTTCAAGAAATGTACGTGACAAATACTGTTGGAATGTAATCCTGCAGCTGCTTTCTTGAAGCCGAAGTCACCAAGCTCTATTTCTATCATTTTATGTTTATTTTATTTGTGATATAATTAGAACCATTGGATCATAGTCCAGGTGGATTCTCTAGCTTAGATTTGGGATGACAAGTGTAAACACCTCATAGGGTGACAGCTGTAATTCGGTTAGAGAAGAATCTCTCTTCTCTCTCCTCTACCGAGCACACTATGTAAGCCACCTGTTTGTGAAAATGCAATAGAACAGTTCCTTCTCATTTTTCTCTTCTTCTCTGCAAAATCTCCATTTCTCTAAATATTACAAAACCTTCATAAACTAAAATATAAAAACAACCATAGAATTCTAACATGGCCTCAGAGCCAAGTTCGGTTGGTTGCTGGGCGTGAATCTGTGAAAATCGAAAGCTGGTGTTTGGTTGAGCTGAAATCGAGCTCACTCAACATTCCAAGAGGCATATCTGTTTGAATCCGATGTCTAATATGGCAAGGTCAAGCATTGCTGAGCTTCACACGCCAGTTTTCAATGGAGAAAACTATGAGTTTTAGAGCATTCGAATGAAAACACTTTTCAAATCTCATGGGTCGTGGGATTTGGTTGAAAATCGTTTTGATGTTTCAGATCCAAAGAAAGGAAAGGAAAAAGAAGAAGGATCTAAGGCTGCTGAAGTGGAGAAGTCTACGATGGCTGAGATTTTGATGAAGGATGCTTGTGCACTTGGATTGATCCAAAGTGCAGTCTCAGACCAAATCTTCCCCAGAATAGTGAATGAAGAAACCTCAAAGGGTGCTTGGGATATTCTAAAGCAGGAGTTTAGAGGCGATAAATAGGTACGAAGTGTCAAGTTGCAAGGTCTACGTAAAGAGTTTGAATATACTCGTATGAAGGATAGTAAACCATTGTCTGTTTATATCGCTAAACTGTTTGATTTAATTAATCAAATGAAGAGTTATGGTGAATAGTTGTCTAGAGAAAGAGTTGTGCAGAAATTGCTGATTAGCTTGCCTAGATCGTATGATTCTATATGCTCTGTGATTGAGCATTCTAAGCACCTTGACACTCTTGAAGTTCAAGAAGTGGTTGCATCTCTGAAGAACTTTGAGCTCAGATTGGATAGTCATACTAAGAACTCCACAGAAAGGGCTTCTACTAGCCTGAATATAAAGAGTAAAAACTCTGAGAGTGGAAGTTCTTCTGGAAATCACAAATCTCATAAGAACTAGAAGTCAAATGGAAAGAATTGGAGTAACAAATCTAATTCTACTCCCAAATCAAATGCATCAAATGAAGGAACCAAAACACCCTGCAAGCATTGTGAAAAACTGCACTATGGCAAGTGTTGGTTTGAAGGAAAGCCAAAATGCAAAGGGTGTGGAAAGTTTGGACACATACTCAGAGATTTCCGTGGAAATCAATTTGTACAGAAGGTGAATTATGCAAACCAGACTGAAGAAACTGGAACTTTGTTTCATGCTTGCAATGTTGTGACAGATGTGAAGATGAACAACTCATGGTATGTTGATAGTGTTTGCAGTAACCACATGACTGAAGATGAAAGGCTATTGGTTGATATTCAAAGGAATGTAAATTCCAAGGTGAAAATGGGGACTGGAAAGAGTCCAAGTTGCAGGGAAAGGCACAATTGTGATAGAAACCAAAGTAGGCAGAAAGCACAATCAAGAAGTGATGTTGGTGCCTGGATTAGAAGAAAATTTGCTTAGTGTTGGGCAGATGATGGAGCATGGATATTGCCTGGTATTTGGAAAGGGAATGGTGACAATTTTCGATGACTGGTCACTCCAAAATCCTATTACTAAAGTTCAAATGACTAGCAACAGGTGTTTTCCTCTCATAATGGTGCCGGCTACTCAGTTGGTGCTGAGAACAAGTGTGACACACAGCTTGCAAACTTGGCACAAGAGACTGGGCATCTTAATGATCAAAGCATTAGGCTACTTGAAAATCAAGACATGGTTCATGGCTTGCCTAGTTTGGAAAAGGATCTTGAGGTTTGTGAAGGCTGCAAGCTAGGAAAGCAACATAGAGACTCATTCCCTGCAGAATCCACTTGGAGAGCTCAGTTTCCACTAGAATTGGTACACACAGACATCTGTGGACCAATGCAAATTGCATCCATGTCAGAAAACAGGTATTTCTTATTATTTATAGACAACTGTACAAGAATGGCTTGGGTTTATTTTCTTAGAAATAAATCAAATGCTTTTGAATGCTTCAAGAAGTTCAAGGCTATGACAGAATTGCAAAGTGGATATAAGGTGAAATGCCTAAGAAGTCACAGAGGTGGAGAATTCATGTCAAATGAGTTTCATGAGTATTGTAGTGAGGTTGGAATACAAAGGCAGCTGACAGTAGCATATTCTCCTCAGCAAAATGGAGTAGCTGAGAGAAAGAACAGGACTGTGATAGAGATGGCAAAGTCTATGCTATGTGAAAAGGGTCTTCCTTATGAGTTTTGAGCAGAAGCTGTTAATATTGCAGTATATCTACTCAACAGGTGTCCTTCTAAGTCTCTTAAGAAGGTGACACCATTTGAGGCTTACACTGGAAGAAAACCAGGTATTGCACACTTGAAAGTGTTTGGATCTCTATGTCATGTGCTTATCCCTTCAGCATTAAGACACAAGTTGGAAGAAAACGGTCACAAATGCATTTTTGTGGGCTATGGACTTTGTGAAAAAAGGTACAGATTATATGATCCTAGAACTAGAAAGATTATCTTGTCTAGAGATGTTTACTTTGATGAAGATGCCTCATGGAAATGGGAGAATACTAGTAACGTAGAGTTGAGAATGCCTATGCAAATTGAAAACCAAGGTAATGCAGAACATGAACAGATGGTACTTGATGAACCAACTCAGTTCTTGGATACTCAAATGCAAGTCGAAGAAGATATTATACCTCAAGATGAGGAAATACTTGACAGGTCTCAAGTTTTTGATCACACACCTCACAAGTGGAGGAGCATTAATGAAATCATGGCAAAATGTAACATGTGCATCGTGGAACCTGAAAGCTTTGAAGATGAATCATGGAGAAATGCAATGAAGGCTGAATTAGAGATGATTGAGAAGAACAATACATGGGAATTAGTTGACAGACCATTTGACATACCTGTAATTGGTGTCAAGTGGGTCTACAAGATCAAACTTAATATAGATGGCACTGTGCAGAAAAATAAAGCTAGACTGGTGGCTAAAGGCTATTCACAAAAACCTGGAATCGATTACAATGAAACATTTGCCCCAGTGGCAAGGCTAGACACCATCAGAACCTTGATTTCTCTTGCTGCACAAAAGAAATGGAGTTTGTATCAACTGGATGTGAAGTCTGCCTTTCTCAATGGCATTCTAAAGGAGGAAGTCTATGTTGACTAGCCACAAGGCTATGTCCAAGAGAATAAAGAAACCAAAGTGTACAAGTTGAACAAGGCTCTATATGGACTGAAACAAGCTCCAAGGGCCTGGCATGATGAGATAGATGCCTACTTCAACAATGCAGAATTCAAAAAGAGCTCTAGTTAAGCTATTCTTTATGTCAAAACTAATGACACTTCAAGTATTATTATTGTCTCACTTTATGTAGATGATATTGTCTATACTGGTAGTTGTTCCAAATTGCTTGAAAAGTTTAAGCAAGATATGATGCAACACTATGAGATGACAAACTTGGGTTTGTTGCATCACTTTCTTGGCATGGGAGTGGTACAAACAAATAGGCACATCTTTATTCATCAAAAGAAATATGGAATGAAACTTCTTGAGAAGTTTGGAATGAAAGATTGCAAGTCAGTGGCAATTCCACTTGTGATGAATGAGAAACTGTGCAAAGAAGATGGAAGTGAAGTAGCAAATGAGAGTGAATACAGACAGATAGTAGGGAGCTTGCTTTATTTGATTGCCACAAGACCAGATGTAATGTTTGCATCTAGCTTACTTGCTAGATTCATGCACAATCCCACAAAGAAACACATGGGAACTACCAAAAGAGTTTTGAGATACATACAGGGCACACTTGATTTTGGCATTGAGTTTGTGAAAGGGAAACAACTACTCTAATAAGGTATTGTGACAGTGATTGGGCAGGGAGGATGATATGAGAAGCACCTCAGGATATGCTTTCACACTAGACTCATGCATGTTTTCTTGGGCTTCTATCAAGCAAAACGTAGTGGCTTTGTCCACAGCAGAAGCTAAGTATGTGAGTGCTGCAGAAGCAACTTCACAGGCTAAGTGGCTAAGATTTGTGCTTAAGGATTTTGGTGAAGAACGAGTAGAAGGTACACCAATCCTATGTGACAACACTTCTGCTATTGCAATGGCAAGGAATCCAGTTCATCACCAGAAAACTAGACATATCAGTCGGAAATTTCATTTCATCAGGAAAGCCATTCAAGCAAAAGAAATTGAGCTAATCTACTGCAAGACTGAAGATCAAATAGCAGATATTTTGACCAATGCTATGCCTAAGGATCGTTTTGTTAGTTTAAGAAGCCTACTTGGTGTGAAATCAACTAAAGGATTAGAAAGGAGTGTTGGAATGTAATCCTGCAGCTGCTTTCTTGAAGCCGAAGTAACCAAGCTCTATTTCTATCATTTTATGTTTATTTTATTTGTGATGTAATTAGAACCATTGGATCATAGTCCAGGTGGATTCTCTAGCTTAGATTTGGGATGACAAGTGTAAACACCTCATTGGGTGACAGCTGTAATTTAGTTAGAGAAGAATCTCTCCTCTCTCCTCTACGGAGCACACTATGTAAGCCAACTGTTTGTGAAAATTCAATAGAACAGTTCCTTCTCATTTTTCTCTTCTTCTCTGCAAAATCTCCATTTCTCTAAATATTACAAAACCTTCATAAACTAAAATATAAAAACAACCATAGAATTCTAACAAATACAAACATAGTTCTGGGTGATAATTAGACAAACTAAATGTTACCGGGAATATGTAAAAATCAGTGTCCATGAATAACAAAACAAGCCATGACGGTCAAACTCAATTGGCCCTGTCCACTGTCCTGTGATTGTGTGCTTGCAAAACAAGGTTGGAGAAGATTGGGGTACAGCATCAAAATAACAAAGCAACTATTCAAGCAGGTTTTTGTGCAAGACCTGGTATTTATATTTCATAGGTCAATCAACACTAACACAGCACTAAATAATGAAAGACTGGGAACCAAAAAATTGATTTAAATAATTGAGCTCGATTGAGCACAGTTATATTCTCATTTTGTCAGTTTCACTAACTGAAAATGAAGTTTGGTGCAATCTAATTCTGTTACACAAGCTGTGAGAAACCTACATTAGCTTGTAAACAATATTCTCAATCAAACCCACACAGGGAAGCCATGAATGAAATGAATGAAACACCAAATTAAAATGATATGACTATAAAAAAAAAATTATAAAAAATGAAGGAGAAACATATCTGTACAACAGTACAAGACACAAAGAATCCTACAAACCACATGGCAGGCAGCACCACTTCTCAAGTTGAAGGAAGAACCACACCAAAGGGTTTGGAAGTTCATCTTCCTCTGAAGATGAAGTTGGCATTGGTAGCACAGGAGGTAACTGCCGATGAAACGCATCAACTGCAGCAGCTACACCGTCTTCATTCTCTATCAACTTTGCTATTTCTAGTACCCGAGATTTAACCTAAGATGGTTAAAGTCCTGGTTAGAACAAATGCATGGTGTTTCTATGTTGCTGCAATATTTTCATAGAAACCACATGACCTCTTATCAACTAATGCTACTACTGCTCAAAGTATAGCCACATAATATTTCACATATTCTTTGACTTCAAGACACTACATTTAAATTGCAAAATGCAAGACCAACTGTAAAATAACAATAGAATGCTTTCTTCCTTTTTCATATTATGGGAGTTTACAGCCTTAGGATATTCTTCCTTAATTTACAATACAATGAAACATACGTGCACATCTCTAGAATCTCTAAATGTCATTTTAATTTGGTAATATTCTCCAGTTGTTTATGTAAGCTACTGTTCAAGAAGGTAGACAATGCATTGTGTGTGATCTGGACTGAAAATACTCAAAGTTTAAAGAAATCTTTTGTTATGCTCACATCATGTAGTTCAATATGAAACTTAAACAAGAGACTTGTTTTGGGATTATGGAAACAAAAGAAAGAAAATAAGATTATGAAAGGACTCTGTTTTTGTGTTTTTTAAAGCGATCATCTTCACCCAAATAATACACATAATTACATGGGAGCTATGTATTTTTAGTTAAGAAACTATAATTCAAGACAAAACGAGCAAAACATTGCGAAAACATCTTTGATATGCATTGTTTGGCCCATTGCTTAAGTCTAGTGGTTTATTTGTTGTCTAATATAGTGTTAGAAAGAGCTCTTGTTGCAGGAGGCCTCGTGTTCAAACCCCCCAATTCTCATCTCCAGTAATTTGTTGATTGCAAAGTGCAAGGTGAGGCTGCACCTATATAATAAGCCTCTCCACGTGCAAGATGGGGCAATACATGAATGAATGTGTGAGCTCGATATACATTGTTAACTCATTCTTTAACAGTTTAATCTGTTGGGGGTCCAGTGGTTGTAACACCCAAAAAACACACACACACACACACACACACACACACTCTCTCATGCATGTGTAATCTCTTCATGAATAAAATCTATAGCTAGGTTGTATTTGATTCAATAAGAATTAAGAAATATTAGGTATGAAAAGCAATTTTAAGTTGTCACAACTTTGAAAAATAACTAGAATAATGAATGCCATAAGAGTTAAAATAGTATAATTATTTCCATATTGTACTGCACCCGTCAATTTCTTCATTCAGATGATAAATAATTTTCAAGCTAACATGTTTTCTAGATAAAATAGGCAGAAATAGAAATTAGAAATACCTCTGGCTCCAGCATGAATCTGATAGCATTTGAAAGGCTCTCGACACTGAGCTGAGAAATAGGTATTGGTGCAGGCCCCAAGCCTTTCTCATGTATCCTCTCACCCCAGAAGAACTGATCTCCAAAGAATGGCACTATGGTTGTTGGACACTGTACATTGTAAAATAGTGCTGTTAGATCATCTCCAACAAGTTTCAACTCCCTTCGAATAATAAATAAATAAATAAATATATCTAAGAGGTAAAAATAGCTTTAATTGTCACAGATCGTTGAGACTATTATCCAACCCAAGACCACACAGCAATGGATGGAGACGCCTAAGATCTTCTAGACTACTATGCAAGGCTTCCATTTACCCTTGTTGGATGATAGTCTTAACAAGCCCCTCACGTGTGTGTCGCATTCAAGCCAAAAATGTGGACAACTTAAATGGATGAGGTAGGAGTATGTAGGTGGGAGCACATGTGGCCATTAGGCCCAACACATGGATGACTTTCACTAATACCATGAAGATTTTGTGAGTTTTCTTAATATATTCTTCTTAAGTGGAGGATCCGTTAAATCTTACAAAGACTAAACTAGTAAATATACAATAATAAAGCATAGATTAAAGAATAGAGTTGACTTGAGAGAGCTATACACAGTAACTCATAAAAACAAATAACGGAAATTAAGAAAGTTGTGTAACATATTATGTGACTAAAAGTTATCTTGTATCACATAATATGTTGACTCATTCAAAGTACTCTTCAAAACATTGATCACAAAATACTTTCTTTTCTTTTTCGGCTTGGCAAGATTTGAATCAAGAAACACCCCAACTCCACTCCACCCTTACCACCTCAGAAACAGGCCAGGTGGGTTGATGCCAAAAAGTCTCAGAAACATGTAAAGATAGTGCATCCATTATCCCAGAAAGTATGGATATCAGAACAACCACACCAACTGAAAAGAATCTTACCCCAGCTCTTAATCCTGTAGCTGTGGTTCCAGCACCACCGTGATGAACCTGCATATTAGTGGTAGAATAGCTTCAAGTTAGCTGACCATCCCCAAACTCTAAACAATAGATATTTAACAAAAACATGCAGTAATAAACAATCTCTACAATTTTTTCTCAATTGATTTACCCACAGTTTGTTACTGTATGGCACTTGGAAATTTTCCAGTTTCTCTAAAGATTACAGGAGTAATATTTAGTTAAAAAAGAACAAAAAGTGAAACCTACTACTAATCTGTAGACTAAAAACTAACCATTTCTTAAAGAAAAATTAAAAAAAATTAAAAAAAACTTTTTTTTGTCAAAAAATTAAAACAATTCACCTACATCTAAAAGGTCCCTTAAACTTGACCAAAAAAAATGCAACTCACTACTGCTGAACATTGAGGAAACAGCCAATCGTGAGGACAGTCCTCCAATAGGAAAACATTATCAGATGCTTCTGTAACTGCAACATGGAAATCAAATTAGACAAAAGCATATCAGATGCTTTATCATTAATGCAAAACAAGCGACTACAACTGATTGTCTTTTTCCTTTCTTTTTTTTGGGTAAAAATACCCTTATAACAAACATGTAATTTGATAGGAAATACAAAAAGTAACATGAATAATCAATTGAAATTCGAAACACAAAAAGGAAATACAAACAAATGGGAGAGTATGTCCAAGGGCAAGCATATGTGAACAATAGGCATTATATAAACCAATAAATTATGGGAACAATCTTTGACGTAACCATTACAACAAACATGTAATCGGACAGAAAATAAAAAAACTAACATGAATAGTCAAATTGGCATTCAAGACAAACAAAGGAAATAAAAAAATGTGTGTGAGAGAGAGAGAGCGTATGTCTAAGAGAAAGTATACGTGAACAGTAGGGTTTACAGACCTGCTAACTTTAATGCTATCATGACCCCAATCAAATTCCAAATCTTACAAAAGTATCGTCCCAAAAGATGTAACCTTTATTAACCCTACTGTTTCTTAACAAAAGATGCAACAGAAATTAATTAAAAAAAGGGAAATGATTCCAACTATAATGGCGATATAGTCCAGTTCTATATCAACATGGACACTGATTGAAAACCAAAATGCGTAATATGTAAAGAACTATAAAATACAGTGGAATTTCCAAGGAATATCAGATTAAAGCATGAAATTTTATTGGAAAAAGAATAGACACTTACAATTCCCCAGGTCCCCCCAACCTCTGTCAATTATTCCTCTCTGTCCTGTATCTTTCAACGCCTCCAATATAATCTCCGTAGTTTTCTTGGGATCCTCAAGTGGCTTAACAAGCAACAGGTGTAGTTTCAGATTTTAGTGTTTTCAAAAGTCATGATGAAAACATGATTTTATCAGCCACAAATGTGAATCATGAAAGAATTAAAAGGTTTACAGAAAGAAAGATGGATATCAAAGTACTAAAACAGCACAAAAAAAGCCATCCGTCTATACATATCCCGCCTCCCTCTTCAAAAGAAAAATAGACTTTATTATGTCCATAAATTATCATCCAGATTCCACGTAAGGACAGAAATATCTAGAGGTAGAAAATTCAAGTCTACACTATATGCAAAGGTAGGAACATTATCATTTTTGGAAATTAATTAGTATGGTTGTCAAGCTACTCAAAGAGCCCTTGGAACTTCGTTAACAGAAGATACATACAATATTAGACAAGATAACCGTCCATTTTCTAGGAACAAGGTTAATTCCCACCAGTCTTTCCAAATTTGATATAAGATTTGATTATAACATAGCATGTACCCTTCTTCTCTGTTGGAGCAAAGCATCATGTACAGGAGCTTATATCTTTTTAGAGTATAAGAGCCTCTCTTCTAATTGTGATACTTTTGAAGGATAAAATTGACAAGAAACTAACAGAAGAAAATTTATGAATAAAACAAAAAATAAAAAAGGAATACACACTACAACTCGAATCACTTCATACATGAGATCACATACCATGCTTCCGAAGCCAATATATATAGGTTTCGACCCTTTCTGAATCCAATGAACAAACTCATCTTGAGGTTGATGCTTTGACCCAAGGTTTAGGAAACAATAACCAACGACATCCACAAGAGGTCCCCAGTCTGCAAGTTTTATACATTGTCAAACCTTCCATCAAATATAGCATAAACATTGCATACATTGACACTGGCAGTGACTATGACAGTGGAGGGTGTCAAATGACAGCTGTTATATTCACATTGAGACGAACTCCATTAAACTTTCAAATTTAGCATAAACATAGCACACATTCACACTGGCAGTGACTAACGAAATGACTTACCACTTGGCTTTGGCACAACATGAGGGCTCCACATATAGCCTGTTGGCAAATGAGATATTGATCCATGATATGTGCTGAAGTATGCAATAGGAGCAAGCTTCAACTTCTTTTTTCTGAAATCATTAATATATCCCCTAATGCCCCACCATATCAGCAAATCCACAACAATATATGAAAGCTGGATGTGGCAAAGACAAATGGGAATAAATTTGTCATGAAGTTAGTTCAGTAATTCAAAAAATATGACAATAAAATAAATAGAAATAGAACACTAAACAAAGAGCATACCCAATAACCAGCACTTTGAGGTACACGTGCCAGTGGGTGAGGAAATTCATAAGTAGGCCTGCCTATAGAAAAGATAGGTAAGATGGCATAACATAGAAAATAGTTCCAATCGAAATAAACCAGTATTCACATGCTACTGGAAAAATAATAATAAATAAGAGCATAAAATATTTAAACTCAATTAATTAGAATCTCTTGAGTAATTTCATACATGTCAACTTAAAACATCAATGTAGTTCATGTGACTGAGAAAGTCTTTTCCAACCATTTCTGCTTCTGGGTGGTATATATTAAGTAATAATTATATTTCCAACACTTCATTTGACACTTTCTAAGATCTAAACCAAGGAAGAAACTTATGGAGGTAAACCTGGCTCTTAGATATCAAACACTGGTGAAGATCGAAAGGCTCAAAATGGGAGCATTCTGATCCCATCCATGAAAGTGTTTTAATCCTGGACCTAACAATCTACGATCACCTCTTGTGTTGCCTCTTTTTTTAGCCTCTTACTAGAATGGTACTGAATATACATATAGGGAAACATTCTTTAATTAAACAGTCTACCATATTTTCCGACTGTCAATTTGAACAACTTCTCAAGTGGATTCTTGTTTGCATGAATGGTCTAGAAGATTGACAGGTCAAACACAATATGTCAGATTGTCTTCCAAAAGAACATTACTTGAGACACATACACATGGATATTATTAATCTACTCATGCATACAAGACACGTGTAAACAAGTGAAACTGGACCATCTTATTGTTGACTTGGTACAAATATTATTCCAAGCATCGCTCTAGTTTAGAAATATAGATTCTTCAGGAGAAGTAAAAGTTGACATGATACATGCATGCAATATACATATGTGAGCCCTTAAAGTGAGGATGAAATGCAATTCAATGATTAGAAAGGTCTGTTGCTTGGGTCGCTCCTTAAGCATCATCCATGTAAAAACTCACCAAACCGGTAACTGTTTGGCCATCTAAATTTTTCGAACAATCTGTCAGCTAAAACCAAAATTACTTTCATTGCAATCAAATGGCTAAACAATTTTCTGTTTGGCTGATCTTTTGCATAGATGATTCCTAGAAGAGAACCTAAGAAATGGGCGGTTCCAATCATTGGAAAGCAGACTGGGGATATTTTTTTTTTTTTTTTTTAATGCAAACACTCACCTGAAAATTATCCAAGATTTATGTTTCACAATTTGTCAAAGAACATTCAATTTGTAAACGGTGTTTTTTCTGTATCAAAAGGATGCAAGAAAAGAACTGGTCAAAACTCACGTCCATGGCATTGTGAAGAAAATATGAAGGGGTACTCCAAGAGCTTCAGCAACATGAGCGTGTCCTGCAAGACAAGAAGTGGTTAAGAATATGTTCATATATTCTTATATAACAGGAGGATAAGGTTAAGACTTAGTTCCTCTCTCCTTAGACAACATATTCGACCAAAACTATTTGACTTTAAGGAATTAGCAACCATGGAGACATCTATTTACTCTTAAAAGCCGCACTAGAAATAATGTCTCATTCTCCAATAAATAGTTATACTTCCAAGTTGTAACTGGGCCAGGCCCAATATGTTATACAACAATCTGTTACTAAGTCTATATTTCAGTGTATGGCTTCCAACCACTGTGCTATTCTCCTAGATCAATGGGGAAACTATTCTAATTTCAAGCTCAATAGAACCCTGCACCCAATGTAAGGGAGGGTCTAGAGTTTCAATTAAACTTGATTAGAATGGCATGGTCCAGTAATAAAAGATGAGGTAAGATGCAAGAAGTCTGAAATGAAGTGTTAACATTTACACAAGTGACACAACATTTAGAGAAACACACAGGACCAAATCATAAGCTAACAACACAACTTTCTAATTCTATTGTCAATAAAAGTTCATTCTAAAACCCTGGCATAGACAGCAATACATTCTGACTTAGAGAAAATATAACTCAATTGAAGTCACATTAAATATTCCACTTGTGAGAACTCACCATAAGCAGGAGGGTTTGCAATAATTGCCTGTGCCTTAAAAGGCACACCAGTTTCTATATCTGGTTCTGTGCAGGCTGGAAGAAGAGATTCAATAATTGCCTTCAGTTGCTTTCTTTGTATAGATATTTCTGCTGGCCCGGATGGAATGAGACCTTTGTTTCTGGCCATATCTAAAATTAAAAGGCACTGAATTTCAGTTATTCAATAAATAACTTGAGGGGAGGACGTGATAACATTAAATATATTTAGAGGACGTGATTGTCCTTCAATTTAAAGTCCAAGCAATGAAAAAAAATATAGAAGTTAGTAATTCTAAAGCAGTCAACAATCAAATATTTAACTCGAGTTTCACACAAACTCTTACAGATTGACTTTCATAAGAAATTATGGAGAGAGGATTGTGGAGAGAGGGAGAGGGAGCATGAGCCAGAAAATTATTAATGCTTCTGTCACACCTCTATAGAATCACATGGTAGAACTGACCACATATCAGGCAAAATAGACAGGGACACAGGAAGAGAATCTACCAACAATATCGCCACAAAAATAAGATAATTTGCAATAATTATCAAAAAAGTATTTTTAACATTAGGGACCTCTTACATCCTGCCAAAACACGAGGATCACCACCCAAAGGATAAAAATCTACACCAGCCGACTTTACAAAAGCACTGAAGTTAGCATGAGTTGCCAGCCTAACATGATGGCCAAACTCCTGCAAGAAAACATCAAACCATCTAAAATTATTAAACCATGGAGAAAATAAATGTAGACAATAAGGTAGGTACCCTACATTATTTTATAGCAAGAACACGTTACAATTATTAACCTATCCACATCCTTTTAGCCCAAAACTTTGAGACGCTATATATCACAACAGTGGTACAAAACTAAGCTTCAGAATGCACTCATTGGACCAACAAAACAACACCTAACCATAAAGATATCAACAATATCTGCACCTGCTTAAGAACCAGTACATCAAGTAGAATCCGCATAACATCTGTATAATAAAAATTTGTATTACAAGTACAAACTGAATGCCAAGGTTACATGGATCTTAAATGTAATCTGGATTGATGAAATGTTGATTTTGAAGGAATTCTTTCACACTGAAGACATATCATGATATTTATAACTACAAATACCTACGAAAATACTAAGAAATCAGTGGCATCAAAAGTAAGCTATTCAAAACAAAGTCATCCAGTTATGTTAGACATGCCTGAAATCTCTTCGCCATAGCCAGAAAAGGCTGTACATCTCCTCTTGTTCCGACCACAAGTATGGCAATTTTCAACCTTGGAATTGACTTGGTAGTACTGGAAGTCATATTATCAAGATTGACGGGCACATCTTCAATACTCTGGAGCTCTAACAACTCAGAGGCAACAGGTGCACTTTTTTCTAAATCAACTTCTACTGTTCCATCATTTTGTATCTTGACCATCTCAACAATTAATTTTTTCTGCAAACCAAAAACAAAAATAATGATCAACCAAGAGGAGAATGAACACAAAAATGTGCAAGAGTATATAAAACCATCTACATTTATAATTTTGTTAATGCTGATTTGGAGGATGGAGGATAACTAGCAGACTCAGTGGTTGGAGCCACTAAATTATTTAGCAGTGATATAACTCAATTTATGTCATTATTCTTATTTAATCATCAGGTCCGGAAACAGTATAAGATACTGTAAGACAGGGGCGGTGTCGGACACTCATGCTTTGCAAATAAAATTAGGGAACAACTTTCATCATTAAGTTGCAGTTGCATGAAAGAAACTAGCCCAAACAAGCATGTTTGTAATGAATAATGCACATCTCTTGTACCTTCTGCAGTTAGACAACTAAAAATTTATACGCAAACATGAGTATGGCAATGAACTAGCTCATGCATATGATGGTATCTACCTTTTCACGCTCTGACAGTCTATCCAGCTTGAAGTCATGCCTGGGAAGTCCCTTCTTCTCAGTCATGGATCTAGAGAATTTAATCTCATGATCCTCAATCAGTAAACCTTTGGGAGTACCAATAGGTGCAGTGATGTAATGGTCCAAGCCTTCATTAACATATGCTTAGGTATCAGTGAGCATATATCCAATAAACACTATAAATAAATAAAAAAGAACAACACACGTAAAGGTGTTCTAATATGCTGTTAAAGTCCAACAACATCAGGGGTCAGTATGATCATATCATCCTACTAATTGGATTAACGGTTCAGATCATATCATCCTACTAATTGGGTTATCGGTTCAGATCATAATCAGACTATCCAACTAATGGGATCATAATAAGATTCATGTCATCCTACGATCCAATTACAAGCTTAATAATAGGTTTGGCCACAACAATAATGGTGGATATAATCATATAAATCCCTCAATTTTATGGTCTGAGTTGTTTCCACGATTTAGACCACATAAAGTTTTATTTTTTGTTTCTTTTTTGGTTTTGCTCTACCACTT
The DNA here is from genome assembly GCF_902201215.1 of Prunus dulcis. Taxonomy (NCBI): domain Eukaryota; kingdom Viridiplantae; phylum Streptophyta; class Magnoliopsida; order Rosales; family Rosaceae; genus Prunus; species Prunus dulcis. The sequence goes on along the minus strand of NC_047657.1, from coordinate 2,882,156 downwards.
CAATATGCGCATCTATATTCCATGTTCCAACACTTAGTTACATCTAGAAGGAACTTCAAAAAGTAATTTCTGATTACTAAACTATAGATAAACATACAGTAATAACTACAAAGGTATAGCTGCTTTTGTTGGTTTTCGTTTTCCCATTGTATATACAAATAAATTAACAAACTCTGGTTATGCAGAGATAATATCAAGTTTCTCGGCCAAATAATAGTAATTCCATATTGTCTAGAAATGATTAGAAGCATGTAGTTCACACTAAAGAGAAAGAAGCTGATCAACTCTCTTCCCGGAAAAAGCTTCATTTTAAGTCCTTCAATGCATAACAAACAAGAAAAGCAACAATAACTCAGACTACGTGGGCACTAACCTCTCTGAGGTGAAGAACCAACATTGATCTCCTTTGACTGAAAAATCTCTAAAACCGAAGTGTGCCTAGAAGAATTTGTCTTCTGATTCCTCTCCTCCCGAAAAGAACCTGCATCCAAATTGTTCATTTGAAGACTTACTATATTATCCATTTCCAGTGACTTATAATAAATTCCACAAGCGTGCTGAAAATCCTTACTCTGTTCTTGGCTGCTAACACTTTCCTCTACCAAATCTTTCAAGGGATGGTCAACCCCATTACTCCCCATTTTGCCTAGTGCAAGGCTTGAGCAATCGAAACCCACGAAACCACAACTCCAACAACCTTAGTTTCACTTCCTAATATCCAAATTCTTGAATTCACTAAAAAGTGAATCTGAAAGCATGAGGCAATATCAACATCAACCAAAACCACCACCTAACCCCAACTGCAATAACTTACAATTCAGTTCCCAGTACAAAAATGAATCTAATGAAATTGCTGTTGAGGATGTTAATAAAGACAAACAACAAAAAAAGACACACCAAAACAACAACCCTCAAACCCTTTAAAATCACTTCCCAATATCCAGAACCTCAAGTACAATACAGAGAGAAGAGCTGAGAAACCAAGAAAGCCCAACCAACAACCACGACCCACCAGTCCCTCAATTTCAAAAACCTTAAACAGCTCCACACAGAGTCTAAATTATTGAAATTTAGCTGTTGCCTACGCGGATCATTGACAGCTCTACTTGCTAACTGTAATTTGACCCACCACTACCAGTCAGTCAAAGCACAGAACGTTTGGTGGCCAAAAGTTTTAAAGTTTAAACCGCCTTTAAATCCCAAAAGCAATACCAAATTGAAGAAAAGTGAACTTTCAGCAAAGAATCCAAAAAACAAAAACCAATTTTATGGGTGCTGCTGAATTTTTATGGCCAATAAAATATGGCGCTTCAACTCAACTCAAGTGCTAAAGAAAAGTCGAAGAATTGCTACAGACAAAGGGAACAAACTTGAAGAAAATTTCCGGGTCTTTGAGTTGAGAGGTGGTTCTGTTGTAGCAGCAGCAAAAGACAGGGTAGGGGGGCAAAGGAAGCTTCTCACTGTCTGGATTTCAATGAACATGGACATACATGAGACAGAGTTGTACGGGACTGAGTCCTGACTCGTGCAAACTCAAGTGCTTCTAATTCATGTCATATCAAATATGTGCTAACTCATCATAACAGCACTTTAATTAAATATGAATTTTCAACTTTGCCCTCGTATGAATTCTTATCGCCTGGTTTGGGGATTATGAATTTTCTGATTTATTTTTATTTTATTTATTTTTAATTATTGGAATAGTTAATTATATTTTTATCTATGTGGAAGTGGGTTCACTTGCCACGTCATTCACTCAAGGTGTGTAATGATTTATGTATGTAAAACTACCAAAAACACCCCTACCATGTCACGAGTAACAACTGGGAAAATGGAAAACACGAGACAGATTCTGATACCCTCCCCTTCTTCTTCGCTCTCTCTACGCGAGCTGGCCAGAGGGGTATTTCTCGGCGTGGTACCGGCTTCGTCCGACCTCCGATTGTCGTGGTTTTTGTTGCTAAATGTTCTCATCATTCCCCTCTACATCACTCAGTGATCATCCACTCCAATTTGCCACTTTACGCTGCGGATTTTAGCTCCAAAATTGCTTAAGTTCCGGCCACCGTGAGTTTGACCGGTGATTCAGGTTACTTCCGCCCATCTTTCAGGTATGGTCCAACAACCAAAGTTTCTTAGTTGTTAACGTTCTTCATTTTGGTATAAATTATGACTGGTTATTTGAAGTTTTTTGTCGTCCAAAAATTACTACGGCAAACCACCGGCGGGGAGTCCCGTGGTGGTAGGGTACTGTTGAATTTCTGTATTTGGCTCGGTGCGTAGTCCTCGATGTCCTGAGCATGACGGTGTGCTCAGACACTTAAGAAAACAAAATCTCCATGGATGGTACGTTTGTGTGAGAACTATAGGTTAGTTCCGAGAGAGTCTGGGGTTAACTATGAGGAAGCTGGTTTTGTTAGATCTAAGTGAGGTATTAAGTTTCAGTGGAAGGAGTCTTTTTGTTGTTGTTAAACTTGAAGTAGTCTTAATTTAATGCTTGTTTATCAGAGAGTGGGTATTCAAATGTTTAATTAACTGTGGGCCTTGTTTTCTGATAGGAAATGGACCCAATAAGAGGAATAGGAAGAGGAAGATGCATAGGGCGCCGAGGCAAAAGTAGAGCCGGAGCTTTACTACAAACAGAAGTTGTTTCAGAGGTTCCGGAAGATTTTGAGCAGGAGCCGGAAGTTTCGCATGGGGCAACACCTGTGCCTTATTTACAGTTGGATGTTCATACGACGAAGTTGTTTGCTGAGTTCTTAAAGGCCAGAGGACATGGAGTTGCTCAACCTGCTTCTAAGGATCCTCCATTGCCTGAGCATGTTGCTAATTTTCGACTCTGTGCATTGATCATTGAGCTCAAGGCACTAGGAGCTCAACCATTCTTTGGGGAGAGTGATTTCATGATGGCGGATTACTGGATTCGTGACCTGAAGAACTGCTTTAGTATAATTGAAATCACAAGTGTGGAAAAGAGGAAGGTAGCCACTTTTCTCTTACAGAAAGAGGCTCGTGTGTGGTGGGATACTGTGGTCAAATCCAAGGATGAGACCAAGATGGATTGGGAAGAGTTTGAAGCTCTCTTTTATGACAAGTACTTTCCTTATGTTGTGAAAAAGGCGCTACGACGTGAGTTCCTGGAACTTAAACAAGGGTCCCTAAGTGTAAGGGAATATGAGTCCAGATTTTCAAAGTTGCTTCGTTTTGCACCGGCGTTTGATGAGGAGTTGACAGCTCGTCGGTTTGAGGAGGGATTGGCTGATCACATCGGCAGACATGTGGTTGCCTCGACACATGAGACCTTAGTTAAGGCGGTACACAGTGCCATGGCAGTCGAGAATAGTATTGAGCCGTACAGACTGTACCAAGATGAACGAAGAGACTATAAGGGCAAAGGGAAGACATCATCTCAGAGTAGCTATGACTCGGGTAAACATGGTGGTATTATAAAGAAACAGAGAACAACTCTGTATGAAGACATCGCAGTTGCATCTAGTCAACAGGGTGGGCTAGGGGAGTGTTACCATTGTGGTGGAGTTGGACATATGGCTAGAGATTGTATTAATCGCAGTGCTCATGTATGTTACACTTGCAGTCAGCCGGGGCATATAGCTAAAAATTGCACTCAGGGGCAGACTTGAGTGTTCACTGGGTGGCAGAGAAATGAGGAAATGGAAGTTATGTTAACTATTGTTAATAGTTTTGTTGAAGTGTTGTTTGATACTGGAGAATCATGTTCATTCATTTCTTAGTTTAACATAAGAACACTTGACACCTCATCAATATAACATAAGATGAAATGGTTAAATTCACGGAATATATAAATTGTTCGAATATTAAAACATTACGGTGTAAATTGACAAAATTAAAACCCCGTGGCTCATTTCAAGAGTGACCCTGAACCTTCATGGGCTAATATATTGGGGTTTCCAGCTTTAGACTGCACACAATTACAAATTTTATGTTGAACTATATTATAATTTAATGACAAAATAGACATAGACAAGTTATTCCATAAGGATAAAAACATCTAAGTACTAGAATATAATAGTTTTTTAGATTTCGGAATGAGTTTTCAATTTTGAGCCAATTTCAACCCTTCAAGTGGTTGGTCATGTTTAAATTTTTTCTGAAATTTTTCAAGAAAATTCCGAAATATGTATGTTCTGAAATTTTTCAAAAATTCAAAGTTCTCCAAATTGGACTAGATATTGAAATTCCGAATTTTAACATAATTGAAATAGAATTTTCATCCCAAAAATCAACCCTAGTTCTGGGCCATCCTTGAGTAAAACGCACGCGTTTGCAGACAAATTTTTGTTTGCAGTTTTAAGCGAATTTCAGTTTGGCCATAAACAATGTGTTTACATGGATTTGAAACCTTCTTACAAGCTTTAGAACACCTACTGTATTGTGCAGTGAAGTTGAGTTTTCATGGCCCAAAGTTTAGCTTGAAGAGAATTGATGACAAGGGAGGCCTAAAAGATGTAATTTGGCCTCTTGTATTTGATCTTAACTGGAGTTACTAATTCTGCTGTATTTAGGTACACTCTTTCTGGATCAGAATGAATTCGATCCAACTTAAATTTTTCTGGTTTAACTGACAAAAGTTTTCCTGCATTAATGTAAAAAGAGGAATGAAAAAGTGGCACACTTACAAGTTCCCATTACTAAATTTCACAGGATAAAAGTGTGGATGGAGTAGCAGAACAAATGGCAATTGACAATGCCTACTTACAACTTGAAAGAAAAAGACTGTCAAATAAAACAGTCATCAGCTACAGCAAGAGGCTTTACAGTTTGCTGATGGTGTTCTTGGTGAGGCTTCCCATGGCCTTAGCCTTTTCTCTCAATACAAACTTCTGCACCTTCCCGGTCGAAGTCTTTGGCAGATCTTCAAAAACAACTGTTCGAGGAGCCATATAATGGGGTAACCGATCCTTACAAAACTTAATAATCTCCTCTGTACCAGTTTTACAGCCATCCTTCAACTTCACAAATGCACAAGGTGTCTCCCCCCAATATTCATCAGGCCTTCCCACAATAGCTGCCTCAAGAATATCTGGATGACTAAAAAGCACTGATTCCACCTCAATTGTGCTAATATTTTCGCCCCCGGAAATGATAATATCCTTCGAACGGTCCTTTAGTTCTATGTAACCATCCGAGTGTTTCACCCCCAAGTCCCCACTATGAAACCATCCACCTTTAAATGCATCCCTTGTTGCTTGATGATCTTTCAAGTATCCATTCATCACGGTGTTGCCCCTGAACATAACCTCACCCATGGTTTTTGCATCAGACGGTACACTCTTCATGGTCACAGGATCTTTAACATCGAGTTCCTCCATGCCAAGATGTTGCAACCCCTGTCTAGACTTGATCTTTGCCTGTTCAACCGGAGGCAGGGAATCCCATTCAGGCTTCCAACTGCAAACTGTCCCAGGACCATAAGTTTCTGTCAAACCATATGCGTGGGTTACATTGAACCCAAGTTCTTCCATCTTGAATAGTACCTGGGCTGGTGGCGGTGCAGCTCCAGTCATGACTATTACCTTTCCCGGAAGTGGCCTTCGCTCATTTTCTGGTGCATTTACAATCATGTTTAAAATGGTGGGTGCACCACCCATGTGGGTCACATTGTGCTGAGAAATACAGCTAAATATTCCTTTTGCAGTGACATTTCTTTGGCAGATATTGGTGCCACCCTGAGCAGCCACAGCCCAAGTGAGGCACCAGCCATTGCAATGAAACATGGGCACACACCATAAATACACAGGCATTGAGGGCATCTCATTGAGAAGAACTGCTGCAAACGAATTGAGATAGGCACCTCTGTGGCTATAAATGACACCTTTTGGGCTTGATGTAGTACCTGAAGTGTAGTTGAGTGAAATTGGATCCCATTCGTCTTTTGGCCGTCGGATCTCAAAATCGAGTTTTCCCCTTCCTAATAGGCTCTCATATTCCAAGTTCCCAGAAATGGGGTTGCAGAACTCAGGGGACGATTGATCACTCTCTGGGATTAAGACTAGAACAGGTACCTTGGTTCTATTCTTGGACAGGATGTCAAATGCTCCTTTAGCAACATGGAAAAGTTGGTAGTCTACAAAAATGAATTTGGCATCAGAATGTTTTAATAATACTGACACCATTTGTGAATCATGGCGTACATTAAGTGTACAGAGAACTGCGCCTGCCATTGGAACACCAAAATGGAGCTCATACATTGCTGGGATATTTGGAGCCAATGCAGCTACCTGTGGGGAAAAGGACATCACGAATTAATCTGCACTGGTGCTTTAAGAATAAGGCAAAGAGGAGTAAAATCTAAGAAAGAAAAGAAATCAATCGTTTTAATGATTTATATACCCCAAGCCTTGTGAAGAAGAGGGTAATTAGAAAAGAAATTCAGGGAGAAAAAAGTGTTGCACTGTGAGCATGACATGCACATCATCGGCTAGACTGAATCTCATGGAGATACAGAAGGATGGCCAAAATAAACATGGATTTGGTGAATCACTCTTAAAGGAGAAACTTTAAAATTCAATTACTTCAGCTACAAATGTGTTCAAAGTGGCCGGAACATGGTAGTAACGACGCAAAAACATCATCAAAATCTGAAAGCAAGGAGAACCACAGGACTTAAATAATCACAACCAACCTCCTCTCCCTCACTATGTTGATTGGATATTGGGACATGTCACAAATCCAAACTTCCCCCAAAGGAAATACAAAAAAGCAAATAAACAAACCAAACCACTGAAACCATAAAAAATGAAGATGCAAATTGCAAAGTAGTCAATAATGGGAACAAACAGAGCAAAACTTCTACAATAACATGAAATAAGTAGTTTGTTGCAAACCACATCTCCACGAGAAATTCCGAGCTGGGAAAGAGCAGAAGCGAGTCTGGTGCATCGTTCAAGTGTCTCTCTCCAAGTGTAGATGATGCTTCCGTATACAACAGAAGGCCTGTCTCTGTAGACTATGGCCGAGCGCTCCAGGAAGCTGATTGGAGAGAGGGGGATGTAGTTAGCGGAACACTTGATCGAACCCTCCATCAATTTCACCAGTCAGGCAGCCCTGCCCTTTTGAATTAAGTGATGGAATAGTCTGAGAAGTGCTAAACCTACAAACTCAATATAATTTTTTTCCCTGTGAGTTATCAGTCATCGGTTCTTTTCTGTTTAATACACCAGTATCAAAAGAAAAGAAATCAATTATAGAGATAAAATAACACAACTAGCACAAGAAACTATCACAGGAATAAGGAGGTAAGTGTTTGACTAGTATACAAAACTTGGGAGGAAGATAAGGGGCCAAAACAATGAAGGTTGAATTTTTGTAGGGGAAATACTGAATTTGATTAGCATAAAAATCTGCTCATTTCACCGTCCACCTTTGGACTTGGGAAAGATTGAATTTTCATATTACAATTGTTGACTATCAGTACATGGACAAGAGAAAGCTCCCCCTATATACCATTTGACCATCTCAACAATACCAAAACCATTCTGCTTCATAAAATCAAGAATTCATCTATTTATGTTGTAGATTTCATTTATGTCTTTGTTTTTTCATAATCTAGATTAAAACCCACAATCAGGAAAAAATTTCTTGACAATCCAAATTCCTAATTCAAACTAACCCACATCTTTTATAGCAAAGTAAGATGAAGAGAAATGAAACTTTCCCACATCAGAAATTATAAACCAATGCAATCAGATTGGAGAGAAAGACCTATCTTACTTGGGTTTGTTGTGTTGCCTTTGTGACTTGCGAGTGGTTGGGAAGCAGCGTGAAGACTGAAGAGAAATAGAGCTTATTCAGCATTACATTGTCATCATATTTATATAAAAAGAAATTTTAAAAATTCAGTTATGAACTCTCTCTTTTGACCAGCTTCCAAACAAAAAAAAAAAAAAAAAAAACTCTCTTTTCTTCAATAAATACTGAAAAGATGGTTATGACAACCAAGAGATTTGACAATTTCTTCCTATTCTATTGCAAGACCTATTTTACATTGTGAATTTAAACCAAAAATCAGCATATATACACGTATATAATGAGTGTACCACATCTATTGAAAACTTTGTATAATACCTTTTTTTTTTCTTTTTCATACAAAAATTTCGGGATTACATTCATAATTCAGTTTAAAAGGAACTAGCTACAAAGAGTCATTACAATAATAAAGCGATCTAACATCAAAATTAAAACAATATATGACTCATTTATTAACGATCACGCATGATTGAAGAAACTCTGGCATAGACATCCCAATCATAAGAGTGCAAACTCAGAACAACCAAAAATAAATAAAGCTTGAAAAAACCAAATCATAACAATTAAATAAAACACTCACAATGTAAAGATGGAAAACTCTCATAATGCAGAGTACCTCTCTAAAATCCACATGTATTAAGTGATAGCCAGTAAAGTGATCGTTAAAAGCGGTGCAAATAATATTATCAATATAATAACATGCATATTTTCTCTTATATGAACATCTGCACGTTATAATTGTGCGGACGCTATATATTTTCTATTATTTCTTTATATTTACAATGATATCTGCACAATAATAACGTGTAAACATCCACATAATATATATATATATATATATATGTTGGTTCAATCTTTTTGTATTGGAGCTGAATCAGTTGTTTGGAAATATATGGGTAAAGGCCAAGAATCTGTGGAGGTTGTGATAAGAACATGTTAGTGGTCCCCCTTTGGATCCTTGTGTGGTTGTTGTCTTGCCGATGTTTCTTGTCCGCATTTGGCTTCATTGTCCTTCTCTCATTGTACTTTCATAGTAGCTTGCCAAATTTGTTACGCAAACAACCCTGTTGGTATTTGACTAGTCACAAACACCACTCATACTGACTTCATTCCAGATTGCACATTTCTTGAAATAAAGTTGGGGTGAGCATCACTAGCGTTCATCACTTCCCCTCGAGAGGATTATCCCAATTAGGTTTGAAAATAACATATAACGATATACGAACTCTAATGAAATGATGCATACCAAACACAATGTCAAATATTTTTTATTTTTTATAGCTGACAATGTCGAGTCTTCAAAATAGATCGGATGCTTACACAATAGTTTTATTTTTTAATATTAAAAAAACAAAAAAAACATGAACCCCCAATAATTACTGTAGTATAATTATGTTCAATTTACAGATATTGAATTACTATGCTGTACAAGACTTTTAAATAGCTACCTTCCTAGACTCCTAAAATCAATTGTCTACACAAGATTTTGTCATCTCCTTGATGACCAAAGCTCTAGCTCTATTAATAGTCACAAGACACAAATACACATGCTCTTGAAGCTCCTCCACTTGCTTTCTGAACCCAATATCACTCTTCTTAAGCTCCTTCACAACTTGCAACGAAAACTTATCCTCTCTCCTCTCCAAGCAGAACCGAATCATTGACTTGTTGTGTTCAACCTCATCATGAAGCCTTGCCACAAGTCGGCTCATTGTGTCGAAATCCCTGTTCAGAATATAAGTCCCCTTGGCGGCTACATCAAGTTGCTCTCCGACATTGGTAAGAATCCTACTTCTCAAAAACGGGATACTTCTCAACTTTTTCTTTAAGCGCTTAAATGGGAAGCTGAAGATAGCTGGTCCCATGAGCAAGGCAGTGAGAGTATGTACGGCTAGAACAACGGCTGATATAGCAATCAAACTACAAGCTGCTGTTAAGCAAATCCCAGAAGCCTTTTTGAAAAATTTGATGAGCTTAATCTTCCGCGACACCTTTTTTCTCATCAACTTCAGGTGGTGCAAAACCAACGAGTACTTATCATGAATGAGCTCAAAGTCATGGTTATTAGGATTTGAGAAAGGGTTAATGTTGTTTTGGAGAATGAACAAGTTTAGCTCAGAAACAAACGATTTGATTTTGTTCGGGGAGTAGTCCTCAAATTTATCAAGTGCTTGTTGAACGACGCGGTAGTTGGATTGGATACGTTTGATGCTTTTTAAGAGGTGGCTACATATTTTTGAGGCCTCAGCACTGATGTCAAAGTAGTTGAGCATAAGGCCTTTCAATTCAGGCACCTTCGAAAGAATCGCGGATTCAAGAATACCAGGTATGGCTTCTTGACCAGGTTCTAGGAGGACTTCTGAGAATTTGTGATCATGGCTGTAACTAAAAGAAGATGATGGCTCGTTTACAAGAAATTGAGCCTTATTATAGAAGTCTGCATATGATTTGGTTCTAAATGCACTCAGGTACTCCTCGTTCAGATTGAAGCTTTTTCGAACTTGTCTTATCACTTCCTTCCCTGAAAACCAATAATCCAAAATTGCAGAGGAAAAAAAATAAATTGAAGATATAACCTTCAACCGAAAAATTAATTAAACAAAAACATGTAAAACATACCTTTTGCAATCTTTGAAGAAGCTTTAAGTTTTGTCCACATATTGAGGTCGATCTTTTGATCGGAACAACAACAAACTCGATGTCGATCTTAGCTAGGTTAAGAAGAAGAGCTAGCTCCCAATTTGTGAAGAAGAGATTTAATAATGATCTTGAATTCATAACCCACCTGTGGGGCTTGCTTATAAGAACCTTAAAAGAAAGAACAAGGAAGGGCTTGAATGAGCTAGCTATTCAACTTTCTAGCTAGTTAGTTTGTTGAATATATCTCTGCTTTATTAAAGGCTGTTTAAGGATTGTTGTTCACGCTGTCTTTTTCGTAACTCTAATATTTTCATGAGAGAGAGAGAGAGATGAGTTACTTCTCCAATTTGTTTGCAAGCTTTAAGGCTAAATTTGCTGAAGAGTCCTCCCTTCTTGAGGACCTTTTTTGCATCTGTCACAGCCCTCTTTGGCCTCTCTTTTTGGGCTTTGTGTATATTTTCTTCTTACAGTTACACATAACCTATATAGAGGAGTATCAAGGAGGCCGAAAAAACACTGCTACAAGCCTACAATCAAAATGGCCATTGTACCCTTCAAGATGAAATTCTCATTTATACAAGTTATATAAAACAAATAAATAAATAAACTAAGTTAAAGATAAGTTTTGGGAAGGTATACGTACACACCTTATAGAGGCACCTCTGGATGTTTGCATGGGCTATCACCAATTTTGAAACTCAATCACTGATGTCTAGTAAGCTATATATATATATATATATATATATTTATATTTGTCATGCAACTGCTACCAAATCCCTAATTAATCATGTGTTTAGCAATCTATCATTGTCACATTTTCGTCATCAATTAATCAATCAATGCTTCTTTCTTTCTTTCGTATATGTTATTCTTTTCTTAAATATTTCCATTCTTTCGTATATGTTATTCTTTTCTTAAATATTTCCACGATCATTATTGTAAGTTGTGAGCGTGCGAGAGCTTTATCTAAAATAAAAAATTTCTATTTTAATCGAAGCATTATCTGTTAGAGTATATCTACTTTCATCAATTTGGCAAATGTGACATAATTTGTAGAACTTTCTGGTGTATGTAGATGTATATCTACCTAATTAATTAATGAGAAACCATAGTCCCCAAGAAACTGCCATGCATGAGAGCCACCATTTGTAAGATAAATTTGGTTTCATGTTCTAAATATCAATACTTTGCCTCCCTCGATACACTTTGCATCATTGTTCCTTTGATTTGGAGCACATAAAACTTTTGTCGGTGTCTCAAAAACGAGAAGCATGTATAATAGACATAAATTTCAATGACATAAACAAAGGTTCAAAGATGCAAGACTTATTCGATTCTGTAGAGTTTTTGTTTTCTTCTTGTAGTTATTTTCTTTTAGTTAAAGATTTAAAGAGGAAAAAGATGGCACGGGTTTTGTACTTCAGTGGTTAAGAACATTTATAGTCTTAAGTTCGATTCCCCTCTTCTCCAATATAAGATGAGAGAAATAAGATAGCGATGAAAAATAATCACCTGAAGAAGAAATGAGTGGGAAAACAAAGAATTAAAACTTTAAATTGTTTTTAATTTTCCATTCTACGTATTTTTCTCCCCTAACATAAGGGCTTAACCGACATTTAAACAAACACGCAGAGGGAAAGTAGCATTGAGCTCACATAACTAGATTAGGTCGTGAAATATGGGAATGACATAATTAGGGGGCGTCGATGCTTCACCGGCAGGCAGGCAAACCTGAAACCTGTTATTTGAAATTTGAGGGGTAGAAGTTAGAACACCGCTAACAATTTTTGAGTTTGTCAAATCAATGCATTTGAAAAAGGCTTGTGTGATTAAAAAGACATGGCGTCTCATAATTGAACACAAAATGCTGCGCTAGGACACACGTGGAGCCTTTAGCTAATGACATGTGGTACTGCAGTTTACAGGTTTACAGAAGATATATGGGAGAAAGTCCCATGCACGTAAGGAAAGATTTCACAAGATACTCAACCTCTAAATGAGAGAGAGAGAGAGAGAGAGAGAGAGAGAGAGAGAGAGAGAGAGAGGGGAATAAACGTGGAGAGTTCAACATGTGATGGAGGGATCATGCATATCTCATGCATTTGGTTTGGCAAATTGGCATTCTTCTCCCAAATATCCTTAATTAATGCGTAGAGCTAATAGCCTTTTTGTTATTTAAAAAAAAAAAAGGATAATAATGCATATATGTATATGTAAGTGCGAAAATGATGTGAGAACCCGTCACACTGTAGTATCATTTATCCATATTATAATACGTGTATAATCTAAGTTCATGATATATTCATCATGTGTTATCCATTAATACTATAACACATATAACATCATGTGACGGTGTCACGTCACGCTTCAAAATTTGTTATGCATTTGGTCTCCTACATGTTTTCCTCATCCGCTATAAAATTAGTCTTTTTATCACAAATTATCTTTGAGATTCATGAAACTATTAGGTTGCGTTCTGCCAACGGGGTCTAACCCAGTGGAAAAGGGCATTGACTTGCAGACTAGAGGTATCAAGTTCAAATCCCTATAGCATCATAGTTGTGTGTGTGTGAGAAATCCTCATGCTCTGCAGTTCTCTAAGAGTGATTGGTTTTCCGTCTCCATGGGTGATATCTTCTTCATTTGGACGAGCCATTGGAGGCATCTCGAGTTAGGAAAAACCTGCACTGCTACCAACTGACGCATCGAGATATAAGGGATAAGGAGATCGAATGATAACCCTACAAGTAACAATGTCGGAATCCACCAACAAACTGGAATCCACCATAAAAATTGAGTAAACCTCAAATATATTGATTGAAAATAAGATGAACAAACTTCAAATACAACGCCATGAGTTAGCTTAAATAGAAAACAAAGAAACCTTAAAACCATATGAAACTCTAGGTTCTAGAATATTCCTAAACTTAGCTAACTGGAAAATAATAAAAATCATATTAGGAAAATAATATCCTAATAGATAATTTATTCTTCAAAATATAAAATTAAACATTAAATTAAATACAAATCTTGACAGAATCATAATTGCTTCAAACTTCCTCAATCAATTAGAAAATCCCAACGATACGCCTTTCTTCTTTTCCTAGCTCAATAATTGACATTTAATTGGAATTTTCCTCTCTTGCATGATTTCCTTCCAACCTTGAGCCACTTTATTTTAATTAAATTTTCACACCATAACTGACTCATATTTCGTCCTACATCAATGAAACTATTAGGTTGCATTCTGCCAACGGGGTCTAGCACAGTGGAAAAGGGCCTTGACTTGCAGACCAGAGGTCTTAGGTTCAAATACCCACGGCATCATAATTGTGTGTATAAGAAATCTTCATGCCCTGCAGTTTAGACTAGGGATGGCAACGGGTTGGGTAGGGGCCAGGTATGACAATACCATCTCCGTTCTCACTCTCCATCCCCGCCCCCATCCTCGTTAATAGGTTTCGGGAAATCCCTGTCCCCATCCCCGTTGGGGGACTATCCCTCATACCCACCCCGAATCCCCAATTTTTTTTGCATAAAAAATATTTATCATACATTTTAATATTAAGTTTCATATTAAATTATCATTCAACACATCCAAATTAACTATAAAGCTCATCTCAACTATTCAAAATCACATCAATATGAAAATTCCAGAGAAGATTAGGAAGAATTAGGAGAGGAATGTTAACTTAGGGTTAAACATAAATATTATATTATGTATTTATTTATTTAAATATAAACATATATATGTTCGGGTCGGGTTTGGGGATGGGGACGCTAATACCATCCCATCCCCATACCCGACGGAGACCCGCCCTCGGGACAACCTAACTTTTGTTTTTAAAGTTTACCCTTATTAAATGTATTAATAAAATAAAATTTTAATTAATTAATTAATTACACATAATAATTTAAGTCTCTCTGTCTTCCTCCTTCCCCGTCAAGTTCCTCCCACTTTAATCATCAACGACTCTCTTCCCACCCCCCTACCCCACATCTAGTGTCGGATCTATTAAGGTGTAAGGAGGTGCATCTGCACCTCCCCTCGCCCGAAAAGCCTCTATAAGCGCTACATCTTGCCCCTTTGGTGAGGTTGGGTGGTGCACTCAACCTGTTCGATGAATTGCCTCAACCAAAACCAAGGTTTTTTATTTATATAAATAAAATAAAATAAAATAAAAATCATAGTCAAAACAACGTCATTTTGGACCAGAGTTAAAAATAAATAAATAAATAAAAATCAGGAAACTAGACTTGCACTGAACGTAGGCTGATACTTAAAACATGATAAAAGGCTATTCAAAAAAAGGCTTTAACAAGCTTTTGTTGTTCTTCTTTTTAAACAAGGATTTTAAAAAAAAAGAAAAAGGAAAAGAAAACTCTTACGTACATTGCACAACTCCTTATTTATGTGGGATTGGGAGGATAAAGGATTAACACCAATTTTGAGCAACCGTTTTTTTTAAGGAACAAACACCAATTGCACAACTCCAAAGTAAGTTTGATGCTTTTTTTTTTTTTTTTTCTTCTTCTTGAGCAAAGGCAAAATTTGTTTTTGTTTTAAATATTTTCTTATTTTTTATTTTTCTAATTTGGCTTTCTCTGTTGTATTCATATGATTAGTAGCAAACTCGAGAATGAAGAGGTTGTGCGACTCACGAGTCGAGGTACAATCAATTATGATTTGATTATTTCATTAATAATTTGATACTGATTTTCGTTAGATTAATTGATAATTTGATATTGATTTCTATATTAATTGATATACTATAGTCAATTAGTCATAATCATAGCCTAAGACCCTTATTGTTTCAATTATAATGATATTTAGTTGTCAATATTTTTTTTAATTATAAAATTTTTAGCCTATCAAAATTACACCTCTGTTAAATAATTCTTAAGTCCGCCAGTACCCGCACCCACCAAGCCACCCCACTCGACCACACCCTAGCCACACACCCACCGCAACCCACACCCAACTAACCCCACCAACAAACCCAGGCCTTCTTCTCTGATCCAACTTGTCTCAGCCTCTTCCCTTCTCCGACTGTCTCAGCCCAAACCCACCCCATTCTTGGTGGAGGCGCGGCGCGGCCCCATTTTTATTTCTATTACTACTGAAATAAATTCCAATATATATCGAAGAATGTATCAGAAAATATTTTTACAATTGAACCCAATTTTTATCTTCCGAATAATCTTTGGAATTTGGTTGAAAAAAATAGTCCTTTTGCCGTGCCACACTCACCCAATAGCAGTTGATTTATTTGGTGCAGTTTGTTTTTATGATATGAAATTTAGGATTTGGGTTTGTTTTTTTCTTCATTATATGGCATGGCAGCCTTGGCTGCATGAGATGGGTGTCGTGTCTCTGTTTTATTTTTTCTACATGGGTTTTGGGGTGGTGGGGTGGGGGCTTGACGCGGAAGAGGAAGACGAAGGGAGAAAGACTTAGTTTTTTTTTTTCAATTTTTAAATAATTGTTTTTTAATTATGGAAGAAGGCGATGACATTACCCTTTTTGTTATTGGGAAAAAAAATTACATTCAATAAGGGTAAACTTGAAAAACAAAAACTATGCATTCATGATAGGCCATATAGAATTCGATAGAAACTGATTATTCTAATCATTTAGTCTTAATACACTCATAAAGGTATAAGACCAATTAAGCCATTAACATAATTAAGATGAACAAAATAGACCCCACTAATTAAGTAACTAGCATGGCTAGAGACCCCATGCGTTATTCTTATTGATTGAAGATCTCAAATTCTTCAAGGGACCAACTTCTCCAAATTAGGAACAAATTTTACATTTATAGGATCATGAATTGAAGGTGGTGGTGGTGGATTTGTCGGCGGGGATTTGACATGATCGGCTTCATCGCAGTAACCCTTGAGTACATCAGTCTCTTCCGCGGTAAACCCTAGCGTGCCAAGTAAGGCAGGCCAACACTGATGCTCAATGGTCTGAATGGCTTCACAGCAGCTGTGACCCAAGTAAGTCTCACCATTCAGAAAAAACATAACAACCTCACCAGAACATGCCTGGAGTTGAAACAAAGAGTCCCAACAGTTAGACGATTCTTCACCCAAATTCAACCTGGCTGCGAGGTTCGGGTTCGACCGAATTAGGTTAGGATTCAAAGGTCGAGCACTTGTGGCTAAGAATGGCATAGTCAAGGTTAGAAGAGCTGTGAGAAGAAAGAGCTTGAAAGTTGTGTAAGCTGCCATTTTGATTTTGATTATTGTGGATGAGTAAGAGATTGATACGAATGAAGGTTTTTATATAGATGGTGAGGTGATTGTGTCCTAAAATGAAAAATAAAAAACGTTATGTGCATTGGGTGGTGAAGAGGCTGCTGTGGATAACTCATAATGACTATGATCATGTGATTATTTAACGGCAGGAGAAGGGGATGAGACTCAACTCATTAACTGATGATGCATATATTATTTATAATAGAATTTGTGGGAATTAAAATGATTAAACGTAATTCCCAACCAGTGATATATCAGACAAATTAATGGATAGTTTCTTGTCTTTGTGATGGTTGGTTTCCTTGCTAGCTAGTGTAGGTTTTCTTTGCTGATGTCAAAAGGATCGACCATTCATTTGCTTACTGGAAGTTGGTTATTGTATTGAATGAGACCCCTAATTGGATGATTAAATTTATGTTTTCTTTATATTTTAATTTCAATTTTCCTTTGGATTTTAAATTATTGAAAAAATATGCTTACCTGTTTAGAGCTAGACAACGATAATTTGTGATTGTTAGTTTGCTTTGGCACTGGTGCTTTTGCATGTCTGCCTGATTAGCTAGAGACTGGGCTTTAGCTGTGCTTAATAGGGCTGTGTTTGTTGCTTGCTGAGTTTTTAGCGTGGCTTTTCTACACTGCGTTTCCGTATAGCTTTTGAACAATATCTCTATTACTCTATAGCTTACAATACATCTTAATGTTTTGTGATTTTGATACTCTAGCATATGTAGTAATGTCAGTCTTCTTATAGCTCCAAAATTTCTCCTAATAACAACTCAAAAGAAAATGACAGCTCCAAAATGTTTCCCAAGCGTGAAAATGTCATCCTCTCCACTGTTGTGAAAATTTGAGTACATTCTTTCTTATGACTAGATTGAATTCATCAATCATGTGGTACTTCTTAACTCCAATTTTCCAAATATTTTACAATGAAAAAGTTACTATAATTTTATTCAAGATACAACTAGCACTGCCAAATTCTACTCAACTTATTGTGATGTTAATGAACCTCTCATGAATTCCATTATGTTGCATAATTTGAAACTGAGATGCTAAATAAGAGAAGACTACATAATTGAATAATAGATTGCACATACTATCAAAGATATGATCAATGAAACAGACAGGGGAGGAGTTCCGACAAAGCAATTGATCGGTTTTAATCAGATCAATGCCAATGTTTACGCATCTGATTGAGAATTCTTGTTGGCTTATTTCATCCTACACACAACAGAATATAGCAGTTTAAATAGTCACATAAGTTGTGTCAATAAGAACCAGGCAGGTCTAATGAACCTGTAGATTTTGAGGTGAAAATTTCATGCGAACCTGGCCAATAAGCATGCAAATACTTTCGATCATTTTGAGTTGCACATTAGCAGTGTGCCCAGTATCGGCCATGGCATTAGGAACCCAAATTTCAGTTGACTACAGGACACAAATGGCTGGCTTCAACAGCAGTAGTCTTGTAATTATGTACTTGAATGCAGAAACGAAAAAAAAAAGTTACAGTGTGTCCTGTTTATTTGCATCATAAATCTTGAATATACATACTTTTGCAATGGAAAAAAAAGTAGCAAGATAAATTGTTCTCGTGTCCTACTTAATATCATTGAAACGTGTTGGAAGAGATATCATTGAAACAAACAAAACAAACAACCAGTCACTCTATCTTAAGATGGATGAGATCATGGAAGACATATACTTGATTGCTGAAAGTAACTACTTAATGATTTGCAGTATGTTAACAGATACTTTGCTCGAGTGTTAATAATATGCAGCAACATGAGTTAATTAACCTGATTAATTAGTGCTCTGCAGTAGTTAACAAAGAAATGTTCTTTCTCAGATGCATAAAGCTCATGTTACCAACCAAGATGACAAATGTACATGAGAGAGAGAGAGAGAGAGAGAGAGAGAGAGAGAGAGAGAGAGAGAGAGAGAGAAAGAGCAGAGGAATTATCATCGAAGATATGAATCTAATGATAAATGTATGGCTAGAAAAGAAAATGCCGGGAGACAGATGGTGGTGACTTACTAATAATATCCATTGTGAGAGCAGTGTTATTGGCCCTTAAAGTATTGAGGTGCAGATATTTGAGGAGGAGGAGTTTTTAGCAAAATTTTAGCTCCTCTTTTAAGAATAACAGTTTTTATTATACTTTTCAACAAAAGCGAAAAATAAGAGGGGGCAAGACCTAAGTAGAAAATCATAAGTCCTATGCACCCCCTGCTGTAGTTGAAAATTTTCATAAAAAGTGCAGTTGTTAAAAAGAGGGAGAAAATCTTTACAAGTTGAGAGAAATTCAGAAATACTCCTAAAACAAAACAAGGAATAGAGCCAAATAAAAAAACAGTGGGAGAACCAAATGAAGGAGCAATAGGTGAAAAACAAAACTCAGAGCAATATATGGCCAAAAGAAGCACAAGCAGCAAAAGCAGCAACTCACATTGAAATACAGCAGCTGTGATGCCTCTTGCTTTGAAAGTGAGGAATCATAGGTTAGTCCCAATCACATCGATCTTTTTTTCTTTTTCTGGGCCGAGCTTCGTCAACAACAACATCATCATCATTTAATTCATCTTGGTCTGCCTCTTCGGAAAGAGCATAGGTATTGCAGAAGAGAGATTAGCTACCACTTCCACTAGGACTGGCGTCCTCGTCATCATGGCGATGTTGACCTTGTGCATCAGCTGAATTGGTAGGATAAGTAGTAGAACTCTTGATGATGGATTTGTTCATCATGATTTGGTTGAGTTGTTCCACATCTTGCTCGTGCACCAAACGAAACCCACACTTCTTCACACAAGATTTTTTGTCTCCCGGCATCATGCCTCGAAAACAATAATTAGTTGTGAACAAAACCTTTATCTGACCGCATATCTTCTCAAATTGTAGACAAGGTACATAAATTACCCAAAGGTGATCTGACACAACATCGCCTATTTCAAAATATTTTGAAATTACTATATGTGGCCGCATTCCTTGTGGGGAACAACTAATTTGAAAATAATGAAATTTAGCCTGAACTTCAAACACAGCACATAAAGCAATTCCCATCCACGTGGTACATGAATCCAGAGGTAGCTCCACAGTTAGGGAATCTCCCGAACTTTGATTACTGAACCACTCTGGAATTTTCCTTCCAGGAGTTAAAATTTCGAATCTGTCAAGATATATACGAGGGAATACCTGTACCATATACATAGATATATACGAGGTTAGTAAGTTGTAATTATTATTACAGCAAACAACAAAAGAGAGACAGACAGACAGACAGACAGAGAGAGAACCAGAGTCTGAAGCTGAAGGTATCGCTGTAGCATTTTCAGTATTATACTATCGCAGCCTTCATTGTCAACCAATACAAAGCAATTGGCACATTTAAAACGACAAAAATGTATTTCGTAGCGTATATCCACTAATGAGAAATTTGACGAAAGATGTGGTAACATTTTTAGGGAAGTGCAATTGGCTATATTTATATCCACCAATGAGATAAGCTTAGAAAGATCTGGCAATTGTTCAAGACTTTGGCACCCATTCACCCAAAATAACGTAAGCTTAGAAAGACATCCAACGCTTGCAGGAAGGCTAACAAAATTGTTTCCACTAAGCCTTAATTCTTCTAAAGAGGACAAGCAACCAATATCACTGGGAAGATCCCCTTCACAAACACCACAATTACTCATATCCAAATACTTCAAAGAGAATAAACCATCAAGCGAAGCCAACACAAAAGCCTTTCTTCCATTTAAGAGGGGGAGGCCCCACCAAAACCTTGATTTATTAGGCTGTGATCCACTTCTTCCACCCAAAGATAGACTCATCAGTTTTTTCAAACCAACAATGGAGCGTGGCAGCTGTCTTATAGAAGTTTCAAACAATTGAAGCTCTGTCAGAGATTCCATCTCCCCCATGTTCTCTGGGAGTTTGTCAATTTTTGAGCATCCACTCACCTCGAGCCCTGTAAGAGACTTCAAATTACAAATTTCACTCGGAAGACCCACGAGATTTTTGCAATCTTCTAGAAGCAGAATAGTAAGGTCAACCAGACATCCTATTGATGAAGATAATTTCTCAATGGAAGTCCCACTTAAAAGAAGAAATGACAAATTTTTCATTTGCCCTGAAAATTCTGGAATCTTTTTCAATTTTGAGCACCAATTAAGATCCAACCTTCTAAGACATTTGAGATCTGCAATTGACGGGTGAATCTCAACCAAATTCATACAAGATTGAAAATCCAACACCTCAAGATTCGGCATGCCACTGAAATCTGGGGTTGTGGTCAAGTTTACAGAGCCAACAAGCCACATTTTTTTCAAGTTGGGCAAGTCCTGTACAATTCATAACAATGGTAGAATAGATAATTAGCTCAGATTTATTTTAATTTTTAAAACAAAATATTTAAAATAAAATAAAAAAAACTAATTTCTAGAATGATATATGGTCACTACGCTTACTTTTCTTCCATCCCAAAGCCAAACAAGTTTGCTCTCACACATCTCAAGTGCAGTAAGGAAATTCGGTTGAAAACCTGATGGGAGAAATTTGGAAGGATACCGACTCCATTTGATACTTCTCAAGGAATTAGGAAGAATTATAGGGCTTGAAGAAATGATCACATTATCAAATTCAAGAACTTTCAGGTTACACATCTTAGAGAAGGCTTCACAATTCCAATCTGCCATTTCAAGTCTCGCCATGCGTAAGGCAATGCCTTTAATTTTGTATGTTGCCTGTAATTAAGAATAGTAAAGGAAAAGTTAATTGCACATTTAAGTCAAATTTCAAGATAAAAATAAATCATATTTCTTTAAAAACTTAGTATTTTCTACATAATTCTTACTGTATTGTTTATGAATACATGAGAGATATCATCACGATTGCACAATCGACTTCGTCTACCAGGCTCTTCAGAACACTCCCGACGAACAATTTCCAATGCCATTTCTTGTATCAAATCATGCATCTCAACCGTGTTATTTGAAATATCAATAGTTAAAAGTGATTTCTGAACAAGAGCATTTATCCCAATATGACCATATAGGCCACAGCAGTCTAGTATTTCAATTACACGCTCCTTGAACATCCCCTTGTGAAAAAATGCAACATCAAGAAATATATCCTTATTCATCTCATCCAATCCATCGTAACTTATTTTGAGCAAATCAATAATTTCTGAATTAGGAATTTTCTGCAGCTTATCCAATTCACTTTTCCATTCATATTGATCTCTCTTATACACTAAGCATCCCAAAAGTTTAAGAGCTAGTGGAAGTCCTCTGGCATAACTTACAAAACCCTTAGATAATTCCAAGAAACCTTCCTCAGGCTCCTTTTTTTTGAAGGCGTTCAAACTAAAGAGCACAAGAGCATCATCATTACCTAATGCCTCTACCTTACATGATATATGTATATCATGTTTAACTAGCAACCGTTTATCTCTAGTTGTAATAATGATTATACTCCCCTTACCAAACCAATCTTTTTCACCAGCCAACTTTTCAAGTTGGCTTGATTCACTCACATCATCAAGAATGAGAAGAACCTTTTTATTATACAAGCAATTCTTAATGACAGAGGTTCCCCACTGTTCATCCCAAACTTGAGTAAATTGATCCTTTAAGATTGGGGAAAGAAGTTGTCTTTGTAGATTAACAAGATCGCCACGTTGAGAAACCTCTCTAACATTAGCAAGAAAGCTGTTAACTTCATAATGGATAGAAATGCGATCATAAACTAGCTTAGCAATGGTTGTTTTGCCAATTCCGCCCATCCCCCATATCCCTACAAAGCGAACATCATCCGTAGGATGAGCTAAAAGCAAATCTACTTGCTCACGTATGAACTTCATTCCCACCAATTCTCTGGAATCTAACAATTTGAATTTGCGATGTACTTTCATCAACACCCATTCAACAATATTTTCAATAAGTTTTCTTTCACACCTACAAGGAGAAAAAGTAAAACGATCATGAAGTCTGAAATATAACAAGATATGAAGTTACATCAAATGGCTTACGAAAAAACTTACTCGTTCTTTGAATCTATCCCAGATAAATTGGCTACTTCTGTTAAAGCATCTCTCCAGCTCTTCACCTTATCGATGTCTTCCCTAAACCTTTTCTCATGCTCAGCGAAGGCGTCCGCAAAAGTGTCGCTTTGTTTTCTCACATGGGAGGGATCCACATTATAAAACACTGGGAGAATTGTGCCCTTGGATTTCATGCATTGGAGAATCTCTGTGAGTTCATCCAAGCACCAGGTAGAAGAAGCATATTTTGGGGAGAGAACAACGATTGCAAGCATCGATTCTTGGATTGCGTTGAAGAGCCCTGACGAAATAGCTGTCCCTCTTTCAAGCTTTGGATCATCCTTGAATGTTTTAATGCCCCTGAGCTGCAATTCGTGGTATAAATGGGATACAAAGCTAAGTCGAGTGTCCTCACCCCTGAAACTCAAAAACACATCGTAGTTCGGTTGAGGAGCAGACTGATCAGGTGAAGGAAGAAAGGCAGAGTCTCTTTGGGTGCTCAATGCCATTTGGCAATCTGCTGCTGCTGTAAACACCCAATGAAAATAAGCCTTTTGTTAACTAAATAGAAAGATAATGAGAAACGGCAAAAAAGAAAAGGATTATAATTTAAACCAGAGGAGAAATAAGGACGATGAGGAAACAAGTTTCAGACGCAAAGAAGGAAACAACAAGAGAGAAAGAGAGAGAACTGGGAAACTAATATATGTTTTGTATTTCAACAGAGAGAAACAGAGGAATTCAACATATAAACATTAGAAGGAACAAAAATACATTTAAAACAAAAATATAATGCAGAAATTAATGTTTTACTTGAACAAAACAGAAATGTGGACGAAGCAAGCCAACAAGTTTAGCTTAGTGTTACCTCTACACCGAAAAATTTAAAGAGCCTGAGAATTTGTAAGACCAGCAAGTCAACCAGAACCTCACAAAATATACAACTTCTCAAGATCAGCCAAGAAACCGACAAGAAGAAACAAAGCTAGCAGCCTCAGAAAAGAGAGAGACTTGGAAACCGTGTAGTGGTGAGCACGCGGTTTCTCTTTTCACCAATGAGAGTCATTTCTTTTTCTTTTTTCTTTTTTCTT
This sequence comes from Prunus dulcis, assembly GCF_902201215.1. Lineage (NCBI taxonomy): Eukaryota > Viridiplantae > Streptophyta > Magnoliopsida > Rosales > Rosaceae > Prunus > Prunus dulcis. Next base: position 2,858,332 of record NC_047657.1, on the reverse strand, counting down.
TTTTATGAAAGAGGGAGGAAGAACCCCCATAAAAGAAAGCTACATGACTCTTTTGCTTTTCAATAAGTGCTTTCTTTTGATTGGATGGTTGCTGTCTTGGTAAAACTGTGGTGAGATTTCATTTAAGGAAATATGCAGGCAATTACTTGATATTTCCCTCACGATAATAACGAAATTTGGTCAGGGGTCAAGGATTTTACTTTCACATGTTTTTTTCATACTCCTACAGCTCATCAATGAAGGGGAAAAAAAATCGTTTGCAATGAGAAAAAATAACTAGTTAATTCTGAAAATTAATTGAGGAATTTTTTTTAGTACAAGCGCAACACAAAAGTTTATATGTAATTAGAGCAATTTGAGCAATCAATAGACTCAAAATGGCTTTGCTTTCAAGAACTTGTCCTTTGCAAGCACATCGGTATTTTAATTGAAGTTTATGCACACTAGCATTTTTATTGAAGGACTCCTATATTGATGCAGAACAGCTGGCAGATTTTATCGCGGTTGAGCTAGAAAAAGGGCGCAGTGGGAATTTGCAGTTTTGTCGTCCAAGCTCCGATTAGGGCGCAAAATATCATTTCGGAAAGGGAACGACGCCACGAGCCTAACACACGGCTTTGCCGTGATATATGATGGATTTTGGCATTCTGAGGTCGTTTGGCCTTCCAAAACTGCAGTTAAAGTTTGGTAGTTATTTTTCCAATAAATTCTGTTTTGACAGTTTAGGAGTTATGTTATTAAGACTCCAAATTAATTCTGTTTTTTTTTTCTTCTGTTTTTTTCAGTTTAGGAGTTATGTTATTAAGACTCCAAATTAATTTGGAGTTTTTCAGTTTTATGTAATAATTCCCCTGGTAGTTGAAGGGTTGAGAATTGTGTATTTAGACAGGTTTGTCTAATGCTTTCGATAATTCAGTTTTTAATAACATTAATCTAAGAGAGATTCTCTTAATTTTCTGGTGGAATCCAGTTTTTCTTGTTACTCAAGGTTTCGCTTGAAACCCTCATTGCTTGTGTTGCGTCAAGTGGTATCAGAGCGGGTCTCTCCCGTCTTGGTATTCTTGTCTTGTTATCATGGGTGACCGAGAAGCTGACGTCCCAGCCCCAATTACTCGAGCGGATCTGGACGCTCAAAATCAACGGATAGACAACCTAACCAACCAATTTGGGGAGATGCGAGAACTGTTGTTGCAAGCTCTTGGTGGCAACAATAGACGAGGTGGCAGAAATAACGAAAGAAGAGAAGGCAGAGAAGATAATCGAAGAGAAGGTAGAGACGGCGAGAGAAGAGATGATAGGAGGCAACATATCCCGGATAGCGAGTCAGAGTCAGAAGAAGAACTTGCAGATCCACCACCACCACCTCCGGCTAATAATCGTCGTAATCACAATTACGAAAATTTTTGCGATTATCGGATTAAAGCCGAAATCCCTAACTTTTGGGGAATCTGAAGATTGAAGACTTCTTGGATTGGCTTGTGGAAGTGGAGAGGTTTTTCGATATTATGGAGGTTCCTGAGCATAAGATGGTGAAGATGGTAGCTTTCCGTCTAAAAGCTACAGCGGCTTTATGGTGGGATCAATTGCAAAATTCAAGACAGAGGCAAGGAAAACAGCGGGTTCGTACATGGCGGAAGATGAAGTCGCTTATGATGGAACGATTCTTGCCCACATATTATGAGCAGATTCTATACCGTATGTATCTAGGTTGTGCGCAAGGCAACCGTTCGGTTTCTGAATATACCGAAGAATTCATGCATTTGGCAGAGCAAAACCATTTGACCGAGACTGACAATCAAAAGGTCACGAGGTATAACAATGGGCTGAAGATTTCCATCCAAGAAAAAATTGGTATGCAGAATATATGGACTTTGCAAGAGGCGATTAACATGGCGATGAAAGCTGAACTGTTGGAGAAGGAGAAGCGCCAACCCAATTTCCGCAGGAACACGACAGAAGCCTCTGAATATGCTACTGGTGCTTCTAGTGGCTCCGGAGATAAGGGGAAAGTGCAGCAGCAACCTGGAGGAACGACGAAACCAGAGACAACTGTCCAAAACAAAAACTTTAACGAAAGCAGCAGCCGAACTTTCAACAGAGGGCAGTCCCGAAACCAATCCCAGAATCCGTATGCTAAGCCCATGACGGACATATGTTACCGTTGCCAAAAACCAGGGCATCGTTCTAATGTTTGTCCAGAGCGGAAGCAGGCTAACTTTATCGAGGAGGTCGATGAAGATGAGGAAAAAGATGAAGTCGGGGAAGATGATTATGCAGGGGCTGAATTTGCAATTGAGGAAGGAATGGAGGGGATTACCTTGGTTTTGCAGAAAGTTCTTTTGGCACCAAAGGAGGAAGGGCAGCATCATAGTATTTTTCGTTCCTTCTGCTCAATCAAAAACAAGGTGTGTGATGTGATCGTCAACAATGGAAGTTGCGAGAATTTCGTGTCAAAGAAATTGGTGGAGCATTTGCAGCTATCAACGGAGCCACATGTCAGCCCTTACTCATTAGGTTGGGTTAAAAAAGGTCCTTCGGTTCGTGTTGCTGAGACTTGCCGTGTGCCACTGTCCATTGGTAAGCATTACAGCGATGATGTATTATGTGATATTATTGACATGGATGCATGCCATATTTTATTAGGGCAACCTTGGCAATTTGATGTGGATGCGACTTACAAGGGACGAGATAATGTAATTTTGTTTTCTTGGAACAATCGGAAAATTGCAATGGCAACTACAAAGCCCTCAAAACAATCTGTTGAGCCCAAGACGAGGAGTTCTAGTTTCCTAACCCTAATTAGCAGCGAGCGGGAGTTGAACGAGGCTGTCAAAGAGGCGGAGTATTTTTGTCCCTTGGTGTTGAAGGGGTTGTTGAAGCTTGGCAGAGGAGAAAGTGACATTCCACAAGAAGTGCAGCAGATTTTGTCACAGTTTCAGGAACTACTTTCTGAAAAATTGCCAAACGAGCTGCCACCTATGCGGGACATACAACACCGAATTGACTTAGTGCCTAGAGCTAGTCTTCCGAATCTGCCTCATTATCAGATGAGCCCTAAGGAGAATGACATCATAAGAGAGCAGATTGAAGAATTACTGCAGAACGGATTTATCCGGGAAAGTTTGAGTCCCTGCGCAGTTCATGTTTTGCTGGTTCCGAAGAAAGACAAGACTTGGCGAATGTGTGTTGATAGCCGAGCAATCAACAAGATAACAGTCAAGGACAGGTTTCCCATTCCACGGTTGGAGGATATGCTGGATGTTCTTAGCGGCTCAAGGGTGTTTTCCAAGATAGATTTGCGAAGCGGATACCATCAGATTCGCATCAGACCTGGCGACGAATGGAAAACAGCGTTCAAGAGCAAGGACGGATTATTTGAATGGTTGGTGATGCCATTCGGATTGTCAAATGCCCCTAGCACTTTCATGAGACTCATGAATCAGGTTCTTCGACCATTTATTGGCTCTTTTGTCGTGGTTTATTTCGATGACATTTTAATTTACAGCACCACAAAAGAAGAACATCTTGTGCATTTGAGACAAGTTTTAGATGTTTTGAGAGAAAATAAACTGTATGTGAACCTAAAAAAATGTACTTTCTGCACAAATAAGCTACTGTTCTTGGGTTTTGTTGTTGGTGAGAATGGTATCCAGGTAGATGACAAGAAGATCAAGGCAATCCTTGACTGGCCAGCTCCAAAAACAGTTTCTGAAGTTCGAAGTTTCCATGGTTTGGCCACCTTTTACAGAAGATTTGTGAGGCATTTCAGCTCCATCGCTGCACCTATCACAGAGTGTTTGAAGAAGGGCCGGTTCAGCTGGGGAGAGGAGCAAGAGAGAAGCTTTGCAGATATAAAAGAAAAGCTTTGGACCGCGCTGGTTCTAGCCCTTCCAAACTTTGAGAAAGTTTTCGAAGTTGAATGTGATGCTAGCGGTGTGGGAGTCGGAGCTGTGCTTTCACAAGACAAGCGGCCAGTTGCATTCTTCTCTGAAAAGTTGAGCGATGCACGTCAAAAGTGGAGTACTTATGACCAAGAGTTCTATGCGGTTGTTCGAGCTTTGAAGCAATGGGAGCACTATCTTATCCAGAAGGAATTTGTTTTATTTACAGATCATCAAGCCTTGAAGTATATTAACAGCCAGAAAAATATTGATAAAATGCATGCTAGATGGGTGACTTTTTTGCAGAAATTTTCGTTCGTTATCAAACATACTTCCGGCAAGACAAACCGTGTGGCAGATGCGCTGAGTAGAAGAGCTTCCTTGTTAATCACACTAACTCAAGAAGTTGTGGGGTTTGAATGTCTGAAGGAATTATATGAAGGTGATGATGATTTCCGGGAAATTTGGACTAAGTGCACCAATCAAGAGCCAATGGCAGATTACTTTCTTAATGAAGGTTATTTGTTCAAAGGCAACCAGTTGTGTATTCCAGTTTCCTCTTTGAGGGAGAAGCTCATTCGGGACTTGCATGGTGGAGGATTGAGTGGTCACCTTGGCCGTGATAAAACAATTGCAGGGATGGAGGAGAGATTTTATTGGCCACAACTCAAACGAGATGTTGGAACTATTGTGCGCAAGTGCTACACTTGTCAAACTTCGAAGGGGCAGGTACAAAACACCGGATTATATATGCCATTACCAGTTCCTAACGATATTTGGCAGGATCTTGCTATGGATTTTGTCCTCGGTTTGCCCCGAACACAAAGGGGAGTGGATTCTGTATTTGTGGTGGTTGATCGGTTTTCAAAAATGGCGCATTTCATAGCTTGCAAAAAGACTGCTGATGCATCAAATATAGCCAAACTGTTTTTCAGGGAGGTTGTTCGCTTGCATGGGGTTCCTACATCCATTACATCAGATCGTGACACCAAGTTCTTGAGCCATTTTTGGATCACTTTGTGGAGGCTGTTTGGGACTACTTTGAATCGCAGCAGCACTGCCCATCCCCAGACTGATGGCCAGACTGAGGTTACAAACCGGACATTGGGCAATATGGTACGAAGCGTCTGTGGAGAGAAGCCAAAACAATGGGATTATGCACTACCGCAGGTGGAGGTTGCATATAACAGTGCAGTCCATAGTGCAACTGGGAAGTCTCCATTTTCCATTGTTTATACCGCTATACCTAACCATGTTGTTGATTTGGTGAAACTGCCTAGAGGCCAGCAAACCAGTGTGGCGGCGAAAAATTTGGCTGAGGAAGTAGTAGCCGTTCGAGATGAAGTCAAGCAGAAACTCGAGCAAACTAATGCTAAGTACAAAGCTGCTGCAGATAGGCATAGGCGAGTTAAAGTGTTTCAAGAAGGCGATTCTGTGATGATATTTCTGAGGAAGGAGAGGTTTCCAGTTGGCACATATAGCAAGCTTAAACCAAAAAAATATGGTCCTTACAAAGTGCTCAAACGGATCAATGATAATGCCTATGTTATTGAGTTACCGGATTCCATGGGAATTTCCAATATTTTTAATGTTGCAGATTTATATGAGTTCCGTGAAGATGAGGTCCTTTATCCAGATCATAACTCGGGGTCGAGTTCTTCGGAGGTGGAGGGGACTGATGTAGAACAGATGGCAGATTTTATCGCGGTTGAGCTAGAAAAAGGACGTAGTGGGAATTTGCAGTTTTGTCGTCCAAGCTCCGATTAGGACGCAAAATACCATTTCGGAAAGGGAACGACGCCACGAGTCTAACCACAGCTTTGCTGTGACATATGATGGATTTTGGCATTCTGAGGTCGTTTGGCCTTCCAAAACTGCAGTTAAAGCTTGGTAGTTAATTTTCCAATAAATTCTGTTTTGACAGTTTAGGAGTTATGTTATTAAGACTCCAACTTAATTCTGTTTTTTTCTGTTTCGGACAGTTTAGGAGTTACGTTATTAAGACTCCAAATTAATTCTGTTGTTTTTCAGTTTTATGTAATAACTCCCTGGTAGTTGAAGGGTTGAGGGTTGTTGAGAATTGTGTATTTAGACAGGTTTGTCTAATGTTTCTGTAACTCAGTTTTATCAACATTAATCTAAGAGAGCTTCTCTTAATTTTTCTGGTGGAATCCAGTTTTTCTTGTTACTCAAGGTTTCACTTGAAACCTTTGTTGCTTGTGCTGCGTCAACAAATCCCCACTCTTCATCCAAGTCATCATCTTCTTCATCTTCATCTTTGAGGGTTAATGTTAAAGCTGCCAACAAGTTCCTCTCAAGCCACCCATTCTTCAAAGTCACTCTGGGGCCGTCCCTTAATATGGTAATGGTCATTGACAGCCAATGATTATACAACGACGAAACAGCAAACCGCATTGACTTGAGACGAACATGTTGACAGCTTTAACATTAGCCCTCAAAGATGTAGAAGTAGAAGATGATGACTTGGATAATGTTCTTTTTCTAGTTTCAGCATTTTTATAAATTTTAGACCTTAACATGTTTTCCTTTTTCATCTAAAAGAAAAAGATAATGGTATACTCCTAAACCTAAATTTAATTAGTTTTCCAAGGGTAACTCAAACTCAAAGGAAATTAACCAGCTGCACGGAGCAATTAGTCCGATCTTTATATCCTTTTTATTTATTTATTTTACATGCACTCTGGTTCTATATGCACATATGTTATACATGAACATCTTTATGGTGGACACAATATTCCTTGAGGTTCCAGATGGTGCAGTTTGGCCAGTAAAACTGACTATGCGATTGAGAGATTTGGTTGCAAAAGGACTGGCCAGAATTTGCGAAATTTTACTCCCTAAAGTATGGTTGCTTGTTATTCTTCATACATGGAGGGAAACGTTCCCATTTCAGAGTTATTTTCATGAGAAATACTCTAGAGATGAAGTACATTTCAGTTCAAGTACTGATGATGAAGCTGAAGTCTATTGCTCTCCAAGTAGTGAAACTGAAGATCAAGGAATGAAGCATGACATGGAAAATAGAACTCATGGTAAGTTCACCTAGCTTCCTTAGAGAATTATGTAGATTTGGTTATGTTTTTGTGTGCGCCTGCCTATTAAAAATATTTTTTTGTCTTTCTTTTTCTTTGGTGACTTGTCATGGTTTTGACTCATGGGAGCTATAAACAGGTGGTGATCATGGAGGAAAGTCTACTACACTGAGATCAAAAGCTCCATTGGCATTGAGAACTTTTGCAAAGACAGAACTTGAAGATTTAGCCTACTCAAAAGCTTAAAGCTCTTCAAATCTGAGAATCCATTTTTTGTGATGAAAATGCATCCATCATACTTATCAACTCACCTGGTAAGCAACCCTAAGAGGTCAGGAGAGAAATGAGCTGGGCACAATATTTTATATATATTTAAAAAATAATAATTCTTTATATTTTTGGTTTCGTTTGGTTTTGCTAAACAAACACATCCGTGCAAGAGGTGTTTCAGATGTGACCCTACAGATCTCAAATGAGAGATCTTGGGCAGTCAAGTGCATTATCACTGTATACAATGGAAGACCAATACAAGATTCCACAATTTTGGTTGGGGAGCATTTGTGAAGGAGAATCATTTGGAAGAAGGTGATGCCTGTATGTTTGATACATTCCAAAATGTGCTGAGCCTTATAAATCTTTTGTTTCTAGAATGGTTAAAAAAAGAAGGGAGCAAAAGAAAAGGCAAATCAACATGTCAAGATCGTGTTTTCTAAATGGTTTGAGAAAGGGAGGATCCTACTAAAATGCAGATGCATAGGATGTGCTGACGTAAAAATAAAAAAACTCTAGACCAGAATACACTTTGAGTTTGAGCGTGGCACTGTTTACTGATATGGCGTCAAAGGTCAGTATAGAGCATATACCATACCGCTTTCCTGCCACCCACGCCTGTCCGTATTATAGTCTACATACGATATAATAAGTCCATTTTACCGAATTTGAGCATTGAAATTGCTTACGGTGAGCTCAACTAGGATTACTAACATTACTAACTGCAGTAGTTCAAATTCTTCGTTTTCTCAGGATATAGCAAATCATTATTGTGATGGAGGAGTGAACTACATTGCTTCAATTCGAAACATAAGAGGACGTGGTCAAAACAAGTGAAAAGAAAAATGGCATATTGTGATCACTAGTTCTCTTCACAGTAATAAGGAGAAGAGAAATTTGTTAGAGATGTAAATCAAGTCCAATTTATAACATATTGAATAATAAAAAATCAACCCATGTTATCAAACTGTTTATTTCATTTATAGCAAGACTTCAAAATGCAGCATTAAAATTTCAACTTACTGAAGCAAGTTCTTCAATGACAATTGCTCTGTTTTGCATCCTTCTCAAAAAGTTCACATGCACATCAAGCATGTTGTTCCCAACGATCAAGTGCCTTGAGCTGATGAACACTTAATGCAGTGGAACGGAAACTCTTAAAAATCCATTCTTCTGTATTGAAGTGCATTTAGCTGTCATGGAAGAAATAACCAGTCAGTACCTTTACAACCTATGAGGCCTAACACCATAGAAAAAGTCATGGAACATCGAAGCAAAACAATTAGCAACCAATTTATTACTGATGCAATGAGATCCAATAGTGCAAACTTCTCCTTCAGATAAAAGAGTTATCCACAGTCAAGATAAGGCCTGCCACAAAATGAAAATAAATGAAACGTTAATTATATATATTCCAAAATTTCAAGTCATGAACTAAACATACAAAAACAAAAAAAATTAAAAACACAATTAGGCACACATAAAGAACAATAATTTGGATGAAGCGATTCGAGTATCAGATGATAACACCTTAACAGACCCTGTTCTTTCCCTTACTTTTAACAGGCCTTGATGGGTTCACTGAGTCATCATTATAATTATGGAATACTAACAATTATTTTCAAATTTTAAAATGTTTTAGAACACAGAAACAAGAATCCCATTCATCAAGAAAATATATAAATTTCTTAAGACCAAGAATCTGATTCAGCATGGGCAAAATTTGAGAAAAAGTTCTCTTTCTTTTGTCAACATATACACACCCTTCAAGCAGCCTTTCAAAGGGATGACGATCACATATAAGCCTTCATGAGTCTAAACATTAAAATATCAAGAGGCACTTTTACATCGTTATAATTCCTCATCCAAGGATGACCTGCCAACAAAAGATTATGGTCAGTGACTCAGGAAAGTGATGGCAGAAACTTAAAACATAATAGAGATAGGGAAAACTCACTTAAAGCCTGCGCTGCTGTCATTCATTTCTGAGGGTCCTTGTTCAACAAGCGTTTAACAACGTAATTTGCTTCAAGAGATAAAGAAGGCCAAAGTGCTTCATCAAAACTGGGATCAGCTTTCAACACCGCCCGAGAAGTCCCGGACTCAGTCCGTGCCCAAAATGGGCGACTACCACATAAAAGAATATATGATATTACACCTATACTCCAAACATCAGGCTCTGTACTATAAGATCTATGTAGAACCTCAAGGGTGACGTAGTATGCGCTTCCAACAATTTCATTAAGCCTCTCATCTGTAAGCCAGAGTGAGTATTAAAATCCCACGCCAAACTCCAAAGACGGAGACATTGATAATAAGAAAGAGCTGGATTATTCAAGAAAGGAAAACCTGGTTTGGCAAAATCTAATAAGCCAAAATCAATGGCTTTCAACTGGGAATTCTCATCCTTAGCGGAATACAAAGAGTTCTGATAATAAAAATGAAAATAGAACATTAGTTTAATACAAATATAATTACATACAGAAAGCACAATCAATATATCAAGTAGACCAGAACTTCTAGCTTTAATGATGGATATCTGACATATGTACCAAAGGTATGTTGCGCAGAAATATGGAGAGACATCAGTTTTCTTGTGAACTAGTTTTAAATTGTTAGGAGGAAACCCTACACTTCCCACATAAAACTTCTTTTGAACAAACCACAAAAGATACCATATGGACCAAGCAAATATAGGTCAAGACTCAGATTTTTTCTTCAGTTCTTCAAAAACACCTTTTAAAGAAACAGCTGGGAACCAACTACAGCCCCGAACAGCAATGACATCAAAAGATGGCAGGCCAAAGAGATTGATAGGATTTTAATCACGCCTAATGAACCAAACATAATGAACTGTTTAGCAAATGCACTGAGAGATATGCCATGCCACCATGATATGACACAGGCGCCTGAACATCGATCTGGTCTAAGTCCGAGCTTCCATCAAACTAGTTCAGTCGGGCAAAAGGAATAAAGCCTTTCAGCTTTAAGCCGGAATCCAGCTCAAACAACGGACCTTTTATAGCCACTTCTAAAATAAGAAAAAAAAAATATATATATATATAACAAATGAGAAAGATAAACTTAACCATTTGGCTTGTTCCCTAGACGTGCAACAACAACAAATTGAATGAACGAAATCACTCGGCTTACTCTTGAAAATTTAAAACCCAATTATGAATACAAACTAAGTACCTTGAATGGTATTGTGATCGGAAAGCACCCTCAATTACAACAAGAAAGACCATTACTAGGACGTCCCTAGGCAGGGGAAACCAAAAGCATCCTCAGCCACAAGGCTTGCAACACTAGAGGAGAGCGATACCCCAAAATACAAAAACGGAAACAAAGAGAGATCCCAAACAGGAAAGAGCATCTGCTACCACATTTTGTTCTCCATAAACATGGCAGATATTGCCCCTACAGTTTTGTCTTCTTTCCCAGTTCTTGAAGAAGAAGTTCATCTTCTTGTTCCGTATAAGAGCCAAAAGTGTCACTTCCAATTGCTTCAGACTCATTTGAGCAAGCCACTATAGCACTGAAGTATTTTATCTGACAATAATCACAATCAAGGTGATTGTGCATTTCGACATGCTATTCATCATTTACTTTGCCAGCCGAAATAAGATAATGTTTGCCATTATTTATCCCCCTGCAGAGGCTCTTACTCCACTATTTGGAAGGAGGCCGTCCTTAGCCATGTCACTAAGCACATTAAAAACTTCATCCATATTTCCTTCTTTATGGTTGATATCAACATGTAGTTTTGCAAGTTCAGCATCAGAAAGCTGACAGCTTCTCAGTGTGTTCCCTATGACTTGACTCAATTCATTGTTCATCTCCTCCGTGAAAAGTGCTTTAACCAGCGCAATAACCGTCACAGTATGCGGAACAAATCCAGAATGCAACATTTCCTTGTACAAATTATATGCCTTCTGAACATTTCCACCCTTACAATGACCATGAATAATAACATCATAAACTGCTTCGTTAGGCTTGTGTCTCCTCTCAACCATTGTCTCAAAAACTTGGTCTGCTTCGTTCATCAAACCCTTCATACAGAATCCTTTTACAAGGGCTACCACACTCTTAAATTCACCATTAGTGCAGTTCTCTATTAGTGTATTATATGTGACACCATCAGGGACAGACTCCTCGTAGAACAACTTGAGCAGAAGCCTCTTTGCTTCCCTCGTCCTAACTTGTTTGTTAAGTCCATTAATAAGCACACTATAGGTAACAACATCAGGTAGGAAACCTTTTTGTATCATTTCATCATTCAACTGAAGAGCCTTATTTAAATCACCTTCCACACAGTAAGCATTGATCAATGTTGTGTATGTATATTCATCAGGAGGCATACCCATACTCAACATTTCTTTGAATAGATCACAAGCTTCAACTAGTCTTCTTTGCTGGCAGACACCTTGAATCAGTGATGAATAGGTAACAGCATCAGGTAATACACCCTTCTCCACCATCTCCAGCTTCATTCTAAATGCGCTCTCCAATTCCTGATGCCGACAAAACCCAGTTATAATAGTACTATAACTTACGACATCAGGGGGCAACCCTTTCCCTGTCATATCTTGTAGGATTCCAATGGCATCTTCCATCCTCCCCAATAAGCAGTATCCATTGATAAGTGCATTGTAAGTCACAACCGAAGGTGAGAATCCATTCCCAATCATTTCCTTCAGAACATCATAAGCTTCAGTTAAGAACCCCTGTTGGGAGAATCCATCAATCAATGTAGTATACGTCCTCTGATTTGGATGAAGTCCCCTAACACGCATCTGATCGAAAAACTCCATTGCTCGATTCAAATTCTTAGCCTTACACATAGCATTAATCAATGCTGTATAAGTGACAACATTTGGAGACAAGCCATTCCTCCGCATCTCCTCTTGCAGAACAAGTGCTTGGTGAAAATTATCTTCCTTGCAATACCCACTAATAAGTGTATTACAAGTCACCTCATCAGGAACAAAACCTTTTCTTTTCATCTCCTCGAGAACCTGACTTGTCTCGTTCATCCTCCCTTCTCGAGACAACCCATTGATTATCACATTATACGAAATCAAATTTGGCTCCAAACCCTTCAACACCATCGATCTCAACAGTTCAAATGCCTGATCAATCTTCTTCAATTTGCAATATGCATCAATCAACGTATTGTAAGTAACCACAGTCGGCAAACATCCATTTCTTTCCATTTCACTATAAAAGTACAGCCCCATTTTCAAATTCCCTGCTCCACTAAAACCCCTAATCAAAATGTTGTAAGTATAAACATTCGGGGAGACCCCATTCCTAATCATCTCACTAAACACCTCCTCAGCAAATTGAACAGACCCTTTTGACCTAATTATTGCATCTAAAATTGCATTATATGAAAGCACACCAGGCATAAATCCATGAACTTTGGCTAAATGAACAATATTCAGAGCCTTATCAATGAAATTCAAGTGAGAGTAAGACTTCACCACCAAGTCAAAAACCGCCGAGCTCGAATTGCAGATATGTAACGAGTCGCTGAGGCACTGAAAGACCAAATTGCCCCTGTCGTCGATGGAATTGAGGGCAACGTCCTCGGCGAGGGCTTGGGCGCTCTTGTACAGCTTGAAGCGAGTGAGGATGTGGAGGGCGAGGCACTTGCATTGGAAGGTGAAGAAACCATGGTTTCGAGCCCAACTGAGGAACTTGAGGGTTAGGGGCTGGTCGTATTGGGACTTTTGGAGTAAATAAGAGGCTGCCTCGGGGGTAAAACAGGAAGAGAGTGAATTGAGATTGTGGGGATGGCGTTTGAGGTATGTGATTGCTTTTTCTGCGAGAAGGGTGTCGGAGGGAGCACAGGCGAAGGAAGAGGGCTTGGGAATATGAGGTTTCAGGAGCGGCATTTCCGGAATTGAAGAAGTTACAGGTTTATCAGAAGCACCACGGGAAGAGATTTCATGAAACCCAGAACTGAATGAAATTTTTAGAAATTGAGAATTTTTGGTAGGTGGCAGACAACGTCTACAGTGCACCAGGTGCCCCATGCGCCTTTTGTCTTTTTATGAAGCATGTGCAACGCACATGCTAATTAATTTCTTAAAAAAATTAAAGAAAACCTGATATAACAAGTCAAGGTGATGGATTTTTTCCCTAGGATTTTAGTGGAATGCTCACCAAAACTAGTCCTCAACTTCACACCCAGAGGCGGATGCACGTTGGGACAAGAGGGGTCGGACGACTCCTTAGAAGGCTGGAAATTTGGCAAGGGACTCCATGAAAGCCCCCTTGGACAGCTGCTGGAAGCCCCCTTGTATGCACAAAAAGTGCCCGACGAAAGTCCCAAACGATTTGTGATGTTTGCTGGGCAGCTGCGCTGCGCGTATTTTTTTTAATTGACCTGGCCTCAAAACGACGTCGTTTTGGGCCAGGTTTAAAATAAAAAATAAAAAATAACAGATAACAGCACAGCACAGCACAGATTCATTCAACTCTGCCTCCAAACCTTTCATTCCCAATTCCACAGCTCCTCTTCCCCATCCTCTCAAACCTTACCTCTCCTAACCTCCCAACCTTCGACAACCTCCATCAACTCTTCGCCGGTGGCCCAGTGCCGATCACCACCACCTTCTACCGCCGTCCGCCGCCCATTTTTTAAACTACAAGTAAGTAAGCATGGAAAATCTGATATTAATAATTATAGTGATAATATATATTGTTGATATTGATATTTTTTTTTATGTAATGAAATTTATGGATATGAATCATATTGATTGATTGAGTTTATGCTTGATTGAGTTTATGCTTGAAATTTATGGATATGAATCATATTGATATTTTTTTTTTTATGTAATTAAATTTATGGATATGAATCATAGGATAATCATATTAATGTAGAGATATTTAATATGATAATTTGGTATATTGAATATTGATTGATATGAGTTTAGGGAGTATATCGAATATTGAGAGTGGGTTATTGAAATTTTCATATTCATATGATAATTTAGATAAAAATTAATGATTGATTGAATTAATTGATTTGTAGATTTATGGAACGATTCTGTAAAAGAAAATTATCTACGGATAGTTCTTCTCTGTCTAATCCGGGTAGTTCAAATGCAAGACCAATTGAAGTAGATGAGATCTTAGCTAATCTTCAAGCAGACCCTGGACTAAGAACTCGAATGGCGGATTATAGTCCTAATATTCGGGATGAGATCCGAAGAGCATATCTACAAAAGGGACCTTGTCAACCTAGAAGTTATAAATTCCCACAAACTAATCAATCAGGAATTAATAGACGCTTCATTGCTCATTGGTTTGATAATCATGATTGGTTGGAATATAGTATTGCTAAAGATGCTGCGTTTTGTCTTCATTGTTATCTCTTCAAATCTAATTTTGATCAAGTGGGTGGTGATGCATTCACTGGGGTAGGCTTCAATAATTGGAAGAAGGCGAAAGAAAGATTTAACCTTCATATTGGACCGGTTGGTAGTGTTCACAACCAAGCTAGAGAAGTTGCTTACAATTTGATGCATCAAACTACACACATTGAAACAATTGTGATCAAGCAAACAAGCCAAGCTCGTACGGCTTATCGCACTTGCTTGAATGCATCACTTAAGTGCACTAGGTATTTGTTGCGGCAAGGGCTTTCTTTTCGTGGTCATGATGAAAGTGCACAATCAAGTAATAAAGGGAATTATTTAGAGCTCTTGCAATTTCTTGCGGATCATGATGAAAAAGTTAAGGCCGTTGTGTTGGAAAATGCTCTGGGAAATTTAAAGTTAATAGCTCCTTCAATTCAAAAAGATCTTGTCAATTCTTGTGCCGAAGAAACCATTGATCTTATCTTGAGTGATGTAAAAGATAGATATTTTTCAATAATGGTGGATGAAGCACGTGATGTTTCAATAAAGGAGCAAATGGCGATGGTGTTGCGTTATGTGAATGACAAAGGACAAATAATTGAAAGGTTTGTGGGGGTTCAACATGTAACCGACACTACTTCAAGTGCACTAAAGGAAGCTATTGATGAATTTTTTTCTTCCGCGAATTTGAGCTTTTCCAAGCTACGAGGACAAGGTTATGATGAGCTAGTAATATGAGAGGTGAGTTCAATGGCCTTAAGACAAAGATTTTGAGAGAACAACCTTGTGCATTTTATGTTCATTGCTTTGCTCATCAACTTCAACTAGCTCTTGTTGCGGTAGCAAAGAAAAACATTGATGTCAACTCTTTTTTCACAACGGCTAATAATTTGGTTAATGTTGTTGGAGCATCTTGTAAGCGTCACGATGCACTTAGAGCACAATACCAAGAAGAGCTTGTGAGAGCTTTTGAAGATGATTGTCTTATAACGGGGCGGGGCTTAAATCAAGAAAGGACTCTCAAACGTGCCGGCGATACACGATGGAACTCACATTATGGTACGTTGATTAGTATCATTTCTATGTTTCCATCTGTGGTGAATGTGCTTCAAATGATTGTTGATGATAATCCTAATGATAGTTCGGGTGAAGCCTATAAGTTATGGAGAGAAATACAATCTTTTGAGTTTGTGTTTCACTTATTTGTAATGAAAGCTATATTGGGAATAACAAACACTTTGTCTCTAGCATTGCAAAAGAAAGATCAAGACATTGTGAGTGCAATGAATTTAGTGAAAACATGCAAGGAAAACCTGCAGTTGATGAGGGATAATGAGTTTGAAGAATTGGTTGAGCAAGCATCCTCGTTTTGTTACAAACATGATATTATAGTTCCTACCATGGATGAGGAATATGTAATTCCAGGGAGATCACGGCGTAATGCTCCAATGAAGACAAATTATCATCGTTATCGTGTGGAGATCTTTATTCATGTAATTGATGGGCAACTTGCGAAATTAAATGATCGCTTCAACGAGGTAAGTACTGAGTTACTTACTTGTTTGGCATGCTTGAGTCCAAAAAATAACTTTGTGGCTTTTGACAAATGAAAGCTAGTTCGTCTTGCTCAATTTTATCCTTATGATTTTTCGGATAGAGACTTATTGATGCTTGAAGATCAACTTGGTGTTTATGTTCATCATATGCGTTCGAGTAGTGATTTTTCTCAATTGGAAGGGATTAGTAGTCTTGCGGAAAAAATGGTGGAGAAAGGAATGCATGAAATATTTCCTTTTGTGTATTTGCTTCTTACATTGGCTTTGGTTTTACCGGTTGCAACTGCATCAGTGGAGAGGGCATTTTCCGCTATGAATATTATTAAAAATCCACTTCGCAACAGAATGGGAGATCAATGGTTGAATGATAGCTTGATTGTTTACATTGAGAGAGATGTTTTCGCTTGTATTGATAACGAAATTATAATGCAACGTTTTCAGAATATGAAAACTCGTCGTGGACAATTGTAACTTGTATTATTGGTTTTGTTATGAATTATGAATGGAAGTACTATCTTTCTATCTTTTTAGCATTATTTTCTTTGTAGAAAAATTTCAGAACTTTTACACTAAGCCCCCTTGGCTACATAATCCTGGATCTGCCACTGTTCACACCAAAACAAAAAAAAACTATACTGGGTGCGTCTTGCTGGTGTTGAAGGTGACCATTAATTCAATTGTGTTTCAGTTGTTTCCTAAGGTTTAAATCACTGGGTATCAGTGGGTTGAAGCTTTCGAAGGTTAGTATTGAGCAATCTCACTTATCTCTTGCTAAGACCTAAATAACCTCACCTCTTTTTAAGTTAATTATGTTTATGGGTAAACTTTAATCTCACATATCTCTTGCTAAGCCCTAACTAACCTCACCATTTTTTAACTTAATTTTTGTTTATGGGTAAACCTTAATCTCACCTAAGTTTTGTACTAAATTTGAATATAATTTGTTTGGGTGGGTAACCTTAATCTAAATTGTAAAATTTTCATGAAAGTAAGTACTGTTGCAATTTTATCTTTTATACAGACAATAAGCATTGTAATATTATACACGAGAATTTCGTTGGATGTATAGAAGGTGATTTATTAGAGCACGAAAATACAATTGCATAGGGGTCATGCAATTCAGAGCTCCCTGTTTGGCAATTATGTGTTAACATGTTACTTTCCAATTGAGTTGTTCGATATGACTGGAGAGAATGCAATTTCATATATGATTCAATAAAAACAAGTTTGACAATTGGAACATGAGTTGACATGTTAGTTTTTGAGTTTATTCGATATGACTGATTAAAATTCAATTATATAGAATTCATGCCATTTGTTTCTATGATTTAGACATTGCATATGGGTTGACATATTATGTGGTGAAGATTCCTCCATTGATTGTCAGCTATTTCCTTAAGGTTTAAAGAACTAGGTTTGAAGTTTTGTAAGGGTAGTATTGAGGAATCTCATTTTATCTCTTGATAAACCCTAACCTTTTGTAAAATTAGTATTGCGTAATATGATTTATGTTTTGCTAAACCCTAGCCTCACCTCTTTAAGTTAATTTTTGAAAACCTAATATGATTTTAATTTCTGGTGGGTGGGTAACCTTATTCAAAATTGTAAAATTGTCATCAAAGTAATAGGATGAACAACCATTAAAAGAGTTTCGTGATGTCTCAGAATTATATTCGATATGTAGAAGGTGATATATTGGAGCACGAAAATGCAATTGTCTAGGGGTAATGCAATTTCATGTCACCTAGTTGACAATTGACATATGAAACATGTTATTTTTCAATTGAGTTTGTCTGATATAGTTTGACAATTTGCATATGAGTTGACATGCTATTATTTTCGATTGAGTTTATTTGATATGATAAAATGTTTTTCTTGTTTAATGCAGGTTCATCATTAATTGGAATTATAAAATGGTGGGAAAGAACAATGATGTGAATAATAAAGGCAAAGAGCCAAAAATAACAAAAGACCAGTCAAAGACTGTGATTGGTCGCAAGACCAGTTATTTTAATTATCTGTAAGCGTTAAACGCCTCTTTCAGTATATTAAGCACTTTTTATAAGACTAAATGTGAATATTTTAAATAGGAAAATAAAGGGCAATGAAATGAAGCAACAAAAAATAGTAGAGAAGGTGGATACTAAGGTGATGAATTGGCAAGAATACATTTACATAGAGACGTTACAACTCATAAATTATAATGAATTGATTGAATTTTTTATTTTTTTTTTCCTCAGACCAAGAAGGAAATCGATGATATGTGGCAACAGTTGGATGCTACTCATAAAGCAAAGTATGAACCTAAAAAACCTTCAACGAAAGCCTCGAACATGAGTTGTTTGAAGATGGCCACACGATGCAGTCCGAAGGATGTAAATGACATTATAAATGTTTTAACTGATAAAAAAAAAAACAGCAGCAATTCAAGAAATGGGATTTGTTTCGTTGTTGGAAATGAAGTGCAGAAAACTATCTCATTCAATGTGTCGTTTTTTGGTAGATAAACTCAATCCTTCTGAATCATCAATCGTGCTACATGGGAAAACACTTAAGATATCTGTGGATGACTTCATACGCATAATGAGTGTTAAGGATATAGGAGAGGAAGTTGACTTCACCGGATCCATGGATGAGCAACAAATTGTAAATGTGCGAAATTCTTTTTTGGTTGGGAAGAAGGTTTTAAAGAATAATGAGTTGAAGCAAATAATGGTGGGGACAGAAGAAGTAGGTGAATTTTTCAAAGTTGGTTTTGCCATGTTTGCTCTATGCACGTTGCTATGTCCAACCACTTTCGTATATGTGAATCTAAAATATCTGCTTCCGTTAAGAGATAGCAAGATAATATCAAGGAAAAACTGGGCAAGTTATTCATTCAAATTTTTATTACATAGTGTCAGGTCGTTTAAGGAGAACAATCAAGTTTACATCGGTGGTTGCTTGTTATTCCTTCAATTGTTTTACCTTGATGCTATAGCTCATGGTAGCCTACTTGTGGATAGGTCTGTGTTACCACTCGCTGTGTGGGGGAAAGTAGAGACCGAAAAAATGAAGAAGTGGCTAAAGAAAATAGGAGGGTTTGAAAGTGATAAGGTAGTTGTTATCAAAGCTAAATCTGGATGTCTCGAAGATTATGCGAAAACAATGACTCACTTTGCTGAAGAGTTAAGTTTACTAAAAAGAATGTGGCAACTTTAGTAGCCACTGTTGCTCGTGTGGACAAATCACTCTCCAAGGTTATTTTTGAGTTAGAATCAAAAAAATGAGGAGGACGATAGAACATTGTGCAGTCTACACCCTCATCAACACGAAGTTAAACTGAATGCGGAACATGATAACATGTTTGATATGGGGTGTGATTAGGGACAACTAGACCCTGGAAATGCTAGACATCCAAAAAATAAGCAAGATAAACAAGGCAGAACTCCCAACGAGCAAGGTGACAATGTCAAAGGATTTGCAAATATTGATAAAACTTTGGCTCCCTCTGTTGAAGTCATCGTGAGAGAACATGCAAAACAACCTCATAATGAGGTATGATGAGTAGTGGTTGTAACTTGTTTGTATGTATTTTAATAATTTCACTTGTCGGTTTACATGTTTGGATGATGACAATCATCGAGTATTTGATTTACAAAAATATTGTACTATGGATTACGTTGCATTTTTGTTTGGTTTTTCTCCCCATATAATAACAAAGTTGGATGCCCTTATTTTATGCAGACTCATTGTATCATCTAATGTTTTTTTGTTTCACTTATATTGATTTGTAAATGATACTTTGTAATGATTTATGGGAACTATAATAAAATAGGTCACAACGACGTAAGAAGTTTGTACATAGAGAATTGTGATCTACTCCCTTCTTTTAAGCACACCCATTGTGTTCTTATCACAGCCCCACCCTCACAACGTCTCAAACGACTTCTTCTTATGCTAAAACCAATTGCAAGAGCATAGTTCCAGTAAAATCTTTCTGCTTTCTCAAATTTTGCAAACTCCCTCCCTTCTAAATCAGCAATGCTCATATTTTGGAAGTTTAACTCATCATACTCACAGTGTCTGCTAATCACGGTAATTTCTTCTATTCTGTCGTCCAAATACTGTAAAGATGAGACATTTTCTGTTTCTTCTAGTGACTCAGCCTCCACAAAATAACCTTCACTTTTATGTACGGAGCTTTGGCCCTGATTTCCATTGTTTTTTCTTGATTCTCCATCCATTTCCTGAAAATAGGCAACATATCTTTCATGGTTTAATTAATATGAAAATAAATGGATGCACATCAATTGCATTTAGTAGAAGTATAGACAACCAATGGCAGATTGTCAAATACAGAATTTACACACCAAAAATCGAACTCTAAACAACAACTACAGTATCAAATACAGAGAAGTTTAAACAATAACTAAAAAAGAATTAAATATAGAATTTGTATACCTCATATCTACCGACCAATATGTAAAATATAGCAAAAACAAATAAATAACTGCTGCAAAATCAAGCTCCTACAAGATTTCAACTTGGGAACTCTTTATTTAATCAGTTTAAGCTAGTAAACATGCTTTTATCATAAACTTCCAATCTTTCATCCCCGCTCAAATCTAGAGGACGATTGAGCTCCAAGTAACTGATTCATGAAAAACTAGACTCAAATTGAAATTTTAGACACACATTTACAGCGGCGATAAGAGGCAGAGAGAGAGAGTGTGTGTCGGAGGCTGAGAGGGAAAGAGTGTGTGTGTGTGTGTGTGTGTGTCGGAGGCTGAGAGAGAAGCGCTCGTTGGGTATGGGAACAAAAAGCCTCTGCTGCCCTAAAGCACTTTGTTTATAAGTATATATAAAAGGGACCGGAAAAGAAAAAAAATGGAAATAGTAGGCCAATTGAACTAGGTTAAGATTTGATAATGGGCCTTGCATAAATTTACAACTTTAGTAGCCCAAATATAGGTGTTGGAAGATTTGAGACTTGGGGTGAGTGCGGTCCGGTCTGGTTCAATTTCCACCTCACATCGAAACTAGAACTGGTATTATTTAACCAGTGTAATTCGATCCAATTTAAATCAAAAAAATTTATGAAGCCGGTTGGTCCAATTTAAATCGGTTCCAATGTGGTTTCCGATATTTTCGGTTTTGGAACATATGTTTTTTCATTATATATTTTTCAATTTATTTTTTACAAATTCCAACTAAAATTCTATTTTTTGGGGCTTGAAAATTCACAAATTACCCAATTTCATTCAAAGAAAGCTAATTGAGCCTAGAAAAGAGAGGTGCTTTGAAGTTAGGCTTGGAGAAATATTAGTTATGGGATTAGAAATTTAGCATTGACTTACTAAAATTCAATTATATAGGATTCATATCATTTGTTTCTATGATTTGGACATTGCATATGGGTTGACATGTTATGTGGTGAAGATTCCTCCATTGATTGTCAGCCATTTCCTTAAGGTTTAAAGCACTAGGTTTGAAGTTTTGTAAGGGTAGTATTGAGGAATCTCATTTTATCTCTTGATAAACCCTAACCTTTTGTAAAATTAGTATTGCGTAATATGATTTATGTTTTGCTAAACCCTAACCTCACCCCTTTAAGTTAATTTTTGAAAACCTAATATGAATTTAATTTCTGTGGGTGGGTAACCTTATTCAAAATTGTAAAATTGTCATTAAAGTCAATAAGATGAGAACAACCCATTAAAGTCAATAAGATGAGAACAACCATTAAAAGAGTTTCGTGATGCCTCAGAATTATATTAGATATGTAGAAGATGATATATTGGAGCACAAAAATGCAATTGTCTAGGAGTAATGCAATTTCATATCACCTGTTTGACAATTGACATATGAGACATGTTATTTTTCAATTGAGTTTGTTTAATATAGTTTGACAATTTGCATATGAGTTGACATTCTATTATTTTTGATTGAGTTTATTTGATATGATAAAATGTTTTTCTTGTTTAATGCAGGTTCATCATTAATTGGAATTATAAAATGGTGGGAAAGAACAGTGATGTGAATAATAAAGGCAAAGAGCCAAAAACAACAAAAGACCAGTCAAAGACTATGATTGGTCGTAAGACCAGTTATTTTAATCATCTGTAAGCGTTAAACGCCTCTTTCAGTATATTAAGCACTTTTTATAAGACTAACTAAATGTGAATATTTTAAATAAGAAAATAAAGGGCAATGAAATGAAGCAACAAAAAATAGTGCAGAAGGTGGATACTTAGGTGATAAATTGGCAAGAATACATTTACATAGAGACGTTACAACTCATAACTTATAATGAATTGATTGAATTTTATTTTTTCTTCCTCAGACCAAGAAGGAAATCGATGATATGTGGCAACAGTTGGATGTTACTGATAAAGCAGAGTATGAACCTAAAAAACCTTCAACGAAAACCTCGAACAAGAGTTGTTTGAAGATGGCCACACGATGCAATCCGAAGGATGTAAATGACATTATAAATGTTTTAACTGATGAAAAAAAAAAGCAGCAATTCAAGAAATGGGATTTGTTTCGTTGTTGGAAATGAAGTGCGGAAAATTATCTCATTCAATGTGTCGTTTTTTGGTTGATAAACTCAATCCTTCTGAATCATCAATCGTGCTACATGGGAAAATACTTAAGATATATGTGGATAACTTCATACGCATAATGGGTGTTAAGGATGGAGGAGAGGAAGTTGACTTCACCGGATCCATGGATGAGCAACAAATTGTAAAGTTGCGAAATTCTTTTTTGGTTGGGAAGAAGCTTTTAAAGAATAATGAGTTGAAGCAAATAATAATGGGGACAGAAGAAGTAGGTGAAGTTTCAAAGTTGGTTTTGCCATGTTTGCTCTATGCACGTTGCTATGTCCAACCACTTCCGTTTATGTGAATCTAAAATATCTGCTTCCGTTAAGAGATCGCAAGACAATATCAAGGAAAAAATGGGCAAGTTATTCATTCAAATTTTTATTACAAAGTGTCAAGTCGTTTAAGGAGAACAATCAAGTTTACATCGGTGGTTGCTTGTTATTCCTTCAATTGTTTTACCTTGATGCTATAGCTCATGGTAGCCTATTTGTGGATAGGTCTGTGTTACCACTCGCTGTGTGGGGAAAAGTAGAGACCGAAAAATGAAGAAGTGGCTAAAGAAAATAGGGGGGTTTGAAAGTGATAAGGTAGTTGTTATCAAAGCTGAATCTGGAGGTCCCGAAGATTACGCGAAAACAATGACTCACTTTGCTGAAGAGTGAAGTTTAGTAAAAAAGAATGTGGCAACTTTAGTGGCCACTGTTGCTCGTATGGACAAATCACTCTTCAAGGTTATTTCTGAGTTAGAATCAAAAAAATGAGGAGGACGATAGAACATTGTGCAGTCTACACCCTCATCAACATGAAGTTAAACTGAATGAGAAACATGATAACATGTTTGATATGGGGT
Organism: Prunus dulcis; assembly: GCF_902201215.1. Classification (NCBI taxonomy): domain Eukaryota; kingdom Viridiplantae; phylum Streptophyta; class Magnoliopsida; order Rosales; family Rosaceae; genus Prunus; species Prunus dulcis. The sequence continues at coordinate 2,834,762 of NC_047657.1, read as the reverse complement.
GTGATTAGGGACAACTAGACCTTGGAAAGGCTAAACATCCAAAAAATAAGCAAGATAAACAAGGCGGAACTCCCAACGAGCAAGGTGACAATGTCAAAGGATTTGCAAATCTTGATAAAACTTTGGCTCCCTCCGTTGAAGTCATCGTGAGAGGACATGCAAAATAACCTCATAATGAGGTATGATGAGTAGTGGTTGTAACTTGTTTGTATGTATTTTAATAATTTCACTTGTCGGTTTACATGTTTGGATGATGACAATCATTGAGTATTTGATTTACAAAAATATTGTACTATGGATTACGTTGTATTTTTATTTGGTTTTTCTCCCGATATAATAACAAAGTTGGATGCCCTTATTTTATGCAAACTCATTGTATCATCTAATATTTTTTTGTTTCACTTAGATTGATTTGTAAATGATACTTTGTAATGATTTATGGGAACTATGATAAAATGGCTCACAATGACGTAAGAAGTTTGTGCATAGAGTATTGTGGATCTATTCCCTTCTTTTAAGCACACCCATTGTCTTCTTATCACAACCCCACCCTCGCAACGTCTCAAACGACTTCTTCTTATGCTAAAACCAATTGCAAGAGCATAGTTCCAGTAAAATCTTTCTGCTTTCTCAAATTTTGCAAACTCCCTCCCTTCTAAATCAGCAATGCTCATATTTTGGAAGTTTAACTCATTATACTCACAGTGTCTGTTAATCACGGTAATTTATTCTATTCTGTCGTCCAAATACTGTAAAGATGAGACATTTTCTATTTCTTCTAGTGACTCAGCCTCCACAAAATAACCTTCACTGTTAGGTACGGAGCTTTGGCCCTGATTTCCATTGTTTTTTTTTTATTCTCCATCCATTTCTTGAAAATAGGTAACATGTCTTTCATGGTTTAATTAATATGAAAATAAATGGATACACATCAATTGCATTTTGTAGAAGTATAGACATACATCAATTCCGATGAAGATGAACTCAATGTCAACACTCAGAATATCATTGCAAGTAAGAAATTCTACACAATGCATTTGGAATGAGAAAAAATTTTAAACAACACTGTCCAACATCAAAGAAAAGAAAGATATTGAGATTAATCAAATTGGGTTTCTTGTCTGTAAAAAAACTCAAATTACAATGGGTTTCTTTTTAGCAAAACAAAAACCCATTAGCCGTCAAAACAAATTGGCATTTTTTGTACTCACGTTGACTTCAAGATCAACAAATTGAGATCCACCAGTTGCCCATGTATTGAATTTGAGGCCAGAGGCCTATGTTGTAAAATGTGTGCTTAGAATTGTGCGTGTTGTCGTTTGGGATTATTATTATTTTTTTAATTTCTTTGTTTGTAGGTGTTTGTAGTTTGGGGAAAATTCTATTTTTCAAGGGAGACTCTGCCAAAATTTCGGTAAAAGTCTTGGTCCATGTTCTTTGTTTCGGGAAAGAAGGTTATTTTAGTAACTGGGCCTGACATTGGTTAGATGTCTGACGGAAAGCAAGATTTGTCATGGATTTCGAGGGGGAATCCGGGGCTGGACCTATCACTAATACTATAACTCCTTTGTGAAAATTACTTCAATTAATACAATACAACAATTCTCCCTAAGGTCTCTCTTTTTTGTATTCACTATAATATTTCACAACCATTAACACAAACACCAACACTTCCACTATTCCATTTCATCATCATCATCAACATTAGTTTTCTCTTTCTTCCTTTAAACTCCACTACCTACAATTGCTATAAGGAGTGAAAAGGAAGAGGAAGGGAGATGAGTGGCAGTCATGGCAGGTAGTGTGGAGATTGTTGGCGAGTGCTTACTTAGTTAGGATTTTGGTCCCTCATTTAGTTAGAATTTTGGTTACGTACCAATTATTATTTAGTCCTATTGTAATAGAGATTCATTTCCTATTGTAATTTAGATCTATTTCCTATTTTATTTAGGGTTAACACATCTTTGTACTTGTATAAATACCTCTATACTGGAAAAGAATAATATATGAGCATATCTGAATATTTGCCATACTTTGTTTGACTTGGTATCAGAGCCAGGTTCTCTTGTGACCTAGGCTTGTGTTCTTCTTGCAATTTAAGTGCTCTCCTCCCCTTCTATTCAAAGGGGGGAGGGGGAGTGAAAAGGGATCTGTTTCTCTTTCTTATACCTTATCTCTCTCAAATGTTTTGCTTGCCCTATTACCTTGACGTATTGCCATAAAGAAATTGCTTATTTCTTGGCTCCGACGACCCCTTCTCTTTAGGGGGAGTGAAGAAAAGTTGTGTCTGCGTGAATTAGCTAAAGTTGATATAGAAGAATTTGTCAATGTTTTTAGCTACCGTTTCTATGGTCGATGTCGTTGTCATGGCCATTGCTGCTGCTGTTAATATTGCATTTGTTTGCTTCACTTAACATTTCTATGGTCATTGTCGATGATGTTGCTATGTTTTGATCCGTCGTTTCTACAACATAAAAAAAAAACCCCAACCCTAAATACTACCTATGTCTGCTGCACTATACATCTAGCCTATAATCCTAGTCCGCTGCCGCCGTCTACCTTACTATTGTCGCTGCCGCCTACCTTGCTATTGATGCCACTGCCGTCACCCCACCATTCATCACCATGCCCAATGTTGATGCCTTTATTTCTTCACTTGCTTCTGGTTCTACTTCACCTATTGCTGTGCTTACAGGGTTTCTGTGTTCTGCCTTACCTACTACCGTGCTTACAGGGTTTCTGTGTTCTGCCTTACATACTACCGTGCTTACAGGATTTCTGTGTTCTGCCTTATCTACTGTCGTGCGTACAGAGTTTCTGTGTTCTGCCTTACCTACTGTCGTGCTCATAGGGTATCTGTGTTCTGCATTTACTGCAGTGTTCACAGGGTTTCTATGTTCTGCCACAGGGTTTCTGTGTTTTGCCTTATCTACTACCGTGCTCACAGGATTTCTGTTTCTGTGTTCTACCTTATCTACTGCCATGCTCACAGGGTTTCTGCGTTCTGCCTTATATACTGTCGTGGTCACAGGGTTTATATGTTATGCTTTTATGTGTTCTTCTATGTGCCCTATTTTTTAGGGTTTGCTCTTGTATTTCCGCTGCGAACTTTGCTTTAGTTTGTCACTTGTTTCACTGGTGGTTGACGAAAAGACCTTCTCTACAATTGTTGCTTCTCAAGTATGGTGTTCTGTGACTCGCTTGTCAAGTTGGACGTGCGTAATATCTTTGCCCCAACTTGAGGGGGAGTGTTGGCGAGTCCTTACTTAGTTAGGATTTTGGTTCCTTATTTAGTTAGAATTTTGGTTACTTACCAATTATTATTTAGTCCTATTGTAGTAGAGATTTATTTCCTATTGTAATTTAGATATATTTCCTATTTTATTTAGGGTTAACACATCTTTTGTACTTGTATAAATACCTCTATATTGGAGAAGAATAATATATGAGCATATCTGAATATTTGCCCTCCTTTGTTTGATTGAGATGGGTGGCGGTCATGGCAAGTTTTGGACATTAGAGCACTTCTACCCATTTGGCCATGGCAAAGGACAAGTAAGGGCAACTGTCCTACCTTTTTTTAATTTGGTTTTCTCACTCATTACTATGGCAAGCACTATTCACATGAGATATGTGGAGAGGAATTCGTATAGAACTTGGCTAGGTATTTATAGAAAAATATATATTCTAATTTTTTTAGTATTTAAATTGGTCGCTGACGTCAGCATGAGGATAATGCCCCCAAGCACCAACTTAGGCAATTCTTGCTGTTGGGCTGGCCCAGTAATTGGGGCCCATTCTTGCCCAAGCTGACTTTCCTTGTTGTGGGGCTTCTTCCAAGCCCAGGCTACCCTAGCAAAAGAACACCGGAGGAAGTGCTCTTAGGGGTGTTAGGTTCGAGAGGGGTGGTTGTTGGGAATTCTCTCTTTTTCCTTAAGTTTTTTGTATTTTGTAATTTTATTTCATAAGATAAAATTTAAGAAATTAATTTAGGGTTGCGGTGCCTTTGGCTATGTCTACATCTGCATGAATTTTAGTTGTGGAGAGCTTCATGTTGTTAAAGATGTCCAAATTCTCTATTTGTTTCATGCTGTTTTGGGGGTTATTTTGGATTTTGGAGTTTCCTTATATTTTTCTTGACTGTGGATTCCTTCTGGGTTTTATTTAGGAAAGTGGATCTGCTCCCCCTCATTGCAATGCTCCGGTGGGCTGAAGCATTTGGAGATCCATTTTGCTAAATTCATGGGCACTCCTTCCACTACATTGGACATAAAAGTGTCAATACAAACTCTATTTGTGGACACCAATATTCATATTTATTAAGTTTTATTTAATACTGATATAAAGATAGAATTTTATAGACGTACTTATGTAAGCCAAAAGAAAAAGAAAAGAGAAGAAAGAGAGAAAAGGGAAACAAAATTGTTTCAAAGATGACCCCGCACAATGAACCCATAACTAGTCATTATTCATTAGATGTGAAATAATTTTTTGGTTGGGTGAACCTAGATGACCCCGCACAATGAACCCATACTGTACAATTTAGATTTATGTTATGAGACCCATATTTTTTTTTAATAGCCTAAAGTGGAATTTTGCCTTTCTAATAAAATATATATATAACATGAAACTTTAAAAATAATAAATAAATAAATAAATAAAACCAATATCAGCACAAAATCCCCATCGACGACCCATTACTCCTCCCTTCCTATGGCAATCGCCACCTCCCCAGCTTTAAAAGGGTCGGCCCTTCGGGTTTCGGGCCAACACGGTCTAGTCCTTAGGGTTTCAAACCGGCATGGTCCAGTCTATTGTGTCTAATTACTTCGTCAGGGACTTCCCATTATGCTTAAGATACAAGCTATGTCATGTTGGGCCTTACTTAAGCGGGCCATGCTCGTGCCATGCTTGAACCAACTTGGTCTATTTGACAACTCAAATACCCGATGAGTAGGTTGCACTCGTGTCGGTGCAGTCTGTGGTGGCTAGTACACCTAGGTTGGTGATGCTGGATTGTTAGTTGGGTCAATTGCCTTGGATGGCTTGCAGAAAGCTGATTGAGTTTTTTTAAAAAAAAAAAAAAAGATTAATTACACTTTAGTACCCTGTGGTTACACTCCTAAGGCATGTTAGTCCCTATCTTTTTAATTTTTACAATAACATACCCTAGACTTTTAAATTTGTTACAATGTAATCCCGCCATTAAGCCGTCAGATACTTCCATTAGGTACTTACGTGGCATTATGGATCCCGCATTTTTATTAATTTTTATTAATTTTAAATTAATTAAAATACGAATAAAATATTAAAAGCAAAAAATTAAAATTTAAAATTTAAAAATCTCTCTCTCGCTCTCCTACATTCCCCCATGACCACCACCCTCCAACCACCACGAACCCAAAACCCACATAACCCATCCCCCTGCGATTTTCTTCTCCCCCCCACCGGTTGATTTTCTTCTTCCCCTCACCCTTTGCGATTTCTTCTCCCTCCTTCCCATATGGTTTTCTTCTTGCTTCACCTCCTGCAATTTTCTTCAGGTATGAGAACCACCGGCCACTGCGTTGGTGTACAGACTCAAGGTGGCGCTCTATTTTCATCAAGGTCTGAGATACCAACCTCTTAAGCTTCCTTTGTTTCCTCTTCAATTCTAAAACCCAATCAACTATCTTCATCCAAAGCCCACATTTTTCGTCCTTAGAGGAACTCACTTAATGGTTTCAGCCAAGAAAATACCACCCATTGAAGGTGTATGTCAAGAGATGAATTCGATTGCTAACCAGAATTTGAGGGGATTGCAAATTTTCTATAAAAACTAATGCCAAAACAAGGTGTTCCAATTAAAGGTGTTCTGTGTTTTTGTCATGGGTATGGTGATACTTGCATTTTCCTTTTTTCTATGTTCCTGATTTTAGAAGGTATAGTTCACTTGATATTTGGATTTTCAAGTATAGCCAGGTGAATTGCTGCATCGGGTTCTCTAGCGGTTCTAGGGTTGAGTGTGTGGATTGAGCTTGATCTGTGAAATCCATAGCTTATGTTGAAATTGAAGCGTACGACTGTGAAGGAACATTGTGCGAAGCAAGTCTGAGCCATATAATCAAATAAAGAGGGAGAGAGAGAGAGAGAGAGAGAGAGAGAGAGAGAGAGAGAATCGCAGGGGGTGGAGGGAGAAGAAAATTGCAGGGGTGGATGGGTTCTGGGTTCATGGGGGCTGAGGTTTTAGGTTCTGGGTTCTTGGGTTGTGGCTTCGTGGTGGTCATGGGGAAATTGCAGGGGGTGGAGCGAGAAGAAAATCGCAGGGGTGGATGGGTTCAGGGTTCATAAGGGCTGGGGTTCTGGGTTATGGGTTCTTGGGTTGTGTCTTCGTGGTGGTCATGGGGGAATCGTAGGGGGTGAAGGGAGAAGAAAATCGCAGGGGGTGGAGGAAGAAGAAAATCGCAGGGGTGGATCGGTTCTGGGTTCATGGGGGCTGGGGTTCTGGGTTGTGGTTCTCTGGTTGTGGGTTCGTGGTGGTCATGGGGGAATCGCAGGGGGTGGAGGGAGAAGAAAATCGCACGGGTTCATGGGTTCTAGGTTCATGTGGGCTAGGGTTCTGGGTTCATGGTGGTCATGGGGGAATGCAAAGAGAGAGAGAGAGATTTATCTTTTTGGATTTTTTGGTTTTTAATATTTTATTTATATTTTAATTAATTTAAAATTAAAAAATATATGGGATCCACAGTGCCACGTAGGCAATTAATAAAGAGATCTTATAGAAACCTTAACGGCGGAACCACATTGTAGCAAATTTAATAGTCCGGGGTATGTTATTGTAAAAATTAAAAAGGTAGGGACTAACATACCTTAAGGGTGTAACCATAAGGTACTAAAGTGTAATTAACCCAAAAAAATATAAATTAAAAATAGAAGAACTACATCTATTGCAAGAAGCCGATTGAGTTAACCCATCGAGCTCTCAAGCTTGAACTGGCTTCATATGCAATTAAAATCAATTTATCGGTGGAGTGGCAGTGCAATCGGTGCCAGGAGATGCTGGGTTTGGTTTCCCTTTTGGTTTTCTTTCTGTTTTTTGTTTTATTAATTTTATTGGAAGAGTATAATTGGATTTTTAGTGTGTTAAAACTAAACTAAACTTATGGTAGCTGATATGTTATTTTATAAATCGTTAGATTTTTACAACGACTAAAATAAAGTGAAATGCGTGAATTATAAATACGAAGGCTCAAGATCTAAACCAAGACATAAGAGAAGATTGGGGTTTGACGGAAACAAAGGCTTGGATAAAGCCCACCTAACCTAATTTTTATCTGCGGCACACTATTTATATCATTTTCCTTTCCATTTCCCTTTTACTCATATTCAGATCTTCCTATCTCATACATATAAACCAAGATATCTCTTGCATAGTCGGCGTTGTCTATAAATTGCAAATCAAACCTTTTTGCTCACATTTCTGAATATCTCATGGTTTCCCTATTATTATAGACATTTCCTATGGATTCCCACAAAAGGTTAGCAGACCCGAAAATGAGTAAAAGGGTTACATCATCTTGGCCCCATGGTTTCAGAATATTCTATAATATCTCCACTATTATAGACATTTCCAGTTTCTTGAATATCCCTTTTACTTATATTCGATTCTTTTTATCTTTTTCTCACTGAGTTTTACACAAAAAAATTAATTTAGTGTTCACCCGTTTTCGCGTTTGGCTCCTGTGATGGAAGGGCGAAGCTCCCCATTGGCTTGGAGACCATGTATTGGTCAACAAGTCAGCTTTCTTTGGTGTGCGAGCGTGCCACTGCTAGCAACGTAAATTCTAGCAGACTTCTTTTAGAAAAGATAACTTGCGCCCCAAGTTACTGACTTCTAAAAACAAATGATTGTGAATTTGGGTGAGGAATATCTCCCAAGTAAGTTCTTTTCTTGCCTTAGACTGGTAAGGACTTCCACAATTTATCTCAGTATCAAACGGCTGTTCTGGCCAGAAGTGTTTGATAGAAGTTGGACCGTTTCAGGCAGAACTGCCTTCTACAAGATAAAAAATATGCATGCTAACTCTAGACAAGTTAAAAGACTGCCGGAACTTCATTTCTGCCTGAATGGGAGGTTCCGATGTAGGCTGGACTGGACGTGTCTGGGTCGGTCCGTACTGCTTTGTGACTTCAAATGCTAGGCTGACCTGCAAATCGATACCAAAGTTGGGTTTTGGCAGAGCTTTACGTTTTCTTCACGCTTTGTGAGGCCTTTTGAATGGGCAGAACTGCAACTTCTCTTGCTTGGAAGGGACAGAAGTGGCTATTCTCGATGGTCTGATGAGCTAGGGATTGCACTACGAGAGTTGTTCTGCTTGAACAGGGCTCTTCCTGAGTTTTCTGGGGTCTCCACGCTTGTGAAAACTCAAACTCTGCTTATCTTGGCTTTTGCTGAACCAAATTTGTAACGAGGGATCTCGTTCTAGAAGACTTGTTTTCTAAGTCTGAACCTTGGAATTCAAGTGAGCTCTTAGGCTTTTTCTTGCTGTTGTTTTTTTTTATTGATGATTTGAGTGTCCCTCTTTCTTGCCTGCTTTTGTTTTTTATAAGAGATCCTTTTTGGAAGTGGTTTTAGATTTTAATAATGGGCGGCAAAAAGATCTCCCAAAACGTAAGGCAGGAAAGATTTTTATCAATTATGGCAGATAGGCTCCCAGTAGTCACTTCCTATAGCAATCCCTTCCCTGGTTTCCTGGGCGGCTGCTTTTGTTTCAACCAACGCCACCGTTTGTTGGGTTTTTCATGGCGGTTTGTTTTTCTTCTTGTATTTCTTTGAATAATTCCCTGTTTCCCGTTCTAACTGAGAAAGCGTGAGCTGTGAATCCTTTGGAAGATGGTGTGTTGCTTTGGAGCAAAAATCTCTGAATATAGATGGGCTCTTTGATCTTCTGTTTTGGCAGTTTTCCAGAGACGTCCCTTCCCATATAAAGAACTCTAGTTGAAAATGCTGACTTTCTCAAAGTTGAGGTAGCCACGTGGTAGTATCTTTCAGTCTCTTGGGTTTGAGTCCAAACAATTTTGTGGGCTGATCCTTTTAAAGCCCTGATGACAGCTTCTTTCTTTTGGGCTTTCTTGGGCTGGGGACTTTTGTTTTCGATAAAAAGGCGTAAAGCCTAAGCCGTCTGGATCCTAATTTTGTTGTCCCCAAGCTTTTGGGCCGAGTGGGAAATTTCATTATGGGCTTGTCCTTTTTTGATTTTGGCGCGCCAATTTTAGGCCCAAACAATGCCCCCTAAGTCTGAATCGTTTCAGAAACTGAAACGGTTTTCAGACTTAATGTTTTTTGTCATTAATTTGCGCGCCAGTCGTGTGCCACGTTCGCCTGTCACGAACTAGAGTTCGTGGGAAGAAACGGCTAGTTATCAGCTAGTTACTAGCTAATAATCATCAGGTGCCGTCCCATCTTCCTCTCTCCCACGTTTTCGAATCCTCTTTAAAACGAGGCTCGAAACCAACGCTTCTGAAAAACCTGCCTTTTTTCGATTTTGTTCTTCCCCTGAGCTCTTCTTCGGGATTTCCATCGTCTTCTTCGAACTTTCCCTTTCTTTTATCTTCTCTTTGCCTCCTTCCCTTGGATTCTAGAAATGTCTTCCCCAAGGTCCCGTGCTCAATCCTCTTCGGCCTCAATTCCTCCTGATTACATCACTGGGAGCGGGATTGATGCCCACGCGATAGAAGTCAGGAGCAAGCTTCATACTTTCGCCCAAAAGAATCTGGATGAGAACGTTCTTCATTTGTTCGAGAATACCCTGGTGCTGGGGCCTCACTGGTTTGGCCCTGTTCCGGCTGAGGCGGCAGAATTGCTAAAAAAGGACGCTGAGGCTCCTTTGTGCTTCGAGAGCAATTCTGCCCTGGCTTCTCATTCTTGGGTTAGCAAGAATTTGAGTCGATCTTTCTCCAGCGAGGTGAGGAACAGTCCAGTCAAATGGGCAGACTGGATTGACAGACTTCTCCCGAGATATGGGGGTCACTGGAGGAGAGCTGGGATCTATGATGCCATTCTTCTGTCCAAGCAATCGATCAACAGGGATGAGAACCTGCTTGCTGCTGCTTTGTGCTTCTGGAATTCTGCCAGTAACACATTTGATTTCCGTGTGGGTCCCATGGCTCCTACTTTGCTGGATATGGCTCAGATTTTTGGGTTTAGGCCCCATGGCAGACCTGTTGATGCTGTTGGAGATTATCACAGGCGAAAGAATCAGGAGAAAGTGGCTACCCCCTTCACTATCTCTCCAGCCACGATCAACCAGAACTGCTCTTTCTCCAATTATCTGAAGAAATTTAGCGCTGAGAAGGACAAGGATCAGCAGCATATGTTGTTCCTTCTGTATTGGCTGAACCGATTTGTCTTCCCCAATCGCTCCTCGGCAGTTCTGCTTGAATATAGGCATCTGGCAGAAGCGCTTCACAACCACACTGATGTGGGGCTTGGGCCAACAGTTCTGGCTCATCTTTTTAAGAATCTGCACACTGCCACCCTGGAGAATCCGCTGAACTTGTCTGCTCCTGGTGCGTTCTGGATGATTCAGATCTGGCTATAGGTCTATTTTCCAGAGTTGAGGTTCCCAGACATAGTTCTGCCCGAAAATCAAGTTCTGGCCCTTCCTCTGATATCGGCAGAAGTGCCCAAGCGCTCTCTTGAGGAGTATTTGATGTTCTTCAGGCATTGCACCAAGAGGTCGGCTGCTCAGTGGCAAGTGGTGATCAGAAGGACCTATCCTTGGTTCCAGTCTGGATTTCGGCTTTTCGAGAAGGAGCCAGAAGACGAGGCTGCCAGAACAGACTTCAGGAAGAAATTTCTGAGTGTTACTCTGCCCAGAGATCTGCCCCATGGTGGGGGCAAACCTCCAAATTATCATCTGGGGGCAGAAGTCTACCATCCCAACTTCTGTGCAAGGCAGCTTGGCTGCCCTCAACTTATTCCGCTGAAATCGTACCGGAGCTGTAACCGGGCCTCTTCTTGGAGGGATGCAGATGACTTGGAGGTGCACAAGGATGCTCGGTGTGCAGTGAAAAAAATCAATAATAGCACGGATGCCCTCTATCCCTCGTGGGAGCCAAATTCCTGCAGTTCTGCTGATTTTGACGCCTGGTGGCAAGCCAGATTCCAAAATCTACCAGCTTCTGTCACTGCCCTGAAGACGCTTTTTGACGGCTGGGAGAACTGGCATCTTTTTGGGGAGGGGGAGGCTAAGGCGCACAAGATCCAGACCATTAAGGAGATTAATGCACAAATCATAGAGGGTAAATACTAGATTCTGTCTGGGATTTGTTCTGTCTTGATAATCTGTTTTTAACATATGTTCTGCCTGTTATTAGATCCTTCTTTGACAAAGAATGTGGGTGGACAGTCTGTCCAGGCCGGAGAAGTGATTGGTAAGCCTTCCCTTTTTAATTTTCTTCTGTCTTTTCCTGTTGGATTGGCTTCTAACCTCTAACTGTTTGGTGCAGTCTCTTCCGTCATTGCCGCCGGGGATTTGGAGCTCCCTTCTGCTGATGAAGAGGATGATGTTGAGGCAAAACAAACCCCTGCCGAGGCTGTTCCTTCTGGTAGGAGAAAAAGAAAAGGGCCTGGCATTCCTGGTGAGTTTGGAACATTCCAACTGTTCTTTCTGGATTTATTCTGCTTTCTTTTTCTAATCTTTTGCTTTTATTCTGTCCAACTGGGAGTCCTTCTCCTCCTCCCACTAAGCTAAAAAAGCTTAAGAAGAAGGGTGAAGTGGAGTACTTTGCCGCAGAAGAGGCCGCAGCAATCCCGGTCAGTCCTTCCGGGACGGATGACGAGCTGCGAGAAGCTTTTGAGGAGGTGGAGCAGGAAAAAGAGCTGCAAGAGCTGGAGGAGGTGCCCCAAAAGAAAGTGGCAGTGGTGGAAGACGAGGTGAGTTTTATTCCATTCCTTCTGTTCTGATCCTTGTTTCTGTAGGATGAAATCCCTGCTGAGGTGATTGCAGAGAGCATTGCCTTGGCGCAGAAGCAACAAAAGGGGCCAGGTGCTGAGCTGACTAGTTCAGAACTGGCTCTTTTTGAGGATGCTGAGGCAGAACACTCTACTGCCGCTCCAGAGGCCGAGGATCGGGTGGAGCCATCTGTATCAGACCCTGTGGATCAGGCAGAATTAACTGTTGTGGTTCCAGAGGCTGAAGTAGGAACAACTGCAGCTGCTCCTGTGGTTGTGGTAATTTTCCTTCTCAACTTGTTCATGTTTTTTTGTTGTTGTTCTGTCTGTTCTGCCTGTTCTAACAGTTGCAGTCTTTTCAAGTGGAAGTGCCTAAGGCTACTGGTGCTCTGGCCGCTGTATCCAGCCCCCTGAAGCCTCCCATTGTCGCTGTAAGTTTTCATAACTTTCGAGTCTCTTATTATTTTTGCCTTTCTGCCTGGTCCTAACTCATGCTTTCTTCTGCAGATGCCTATTCATTCG